>NC_068309.1:967653-1070301 GCF_025860055.1 Xyrauchen texanus | reverse complement strand
AATTTCAAAACAATATTTTACATGCATCCTGATTAAAACACAATGTATGGTTGAGGACACTTCCAATCTCCCCAGGGACAACAGATGGAAATTAGCTAGCAGCTAAATGTGGTGCAAACCATCTTTTCTCTTGTGAGAATAATTTATTTTAAATGAATTCAATATTTCATTCCTTTTTTGTACTCTTCTCTCATGAAGGAACCACAGATGGTCAAAGACCTCAGGACCGCAGTTGCATGGCTCCGGGAAAACTGCCACTCGTTCAGAGGTTTTGTGGAAGAGCCGTGGTATCTTAACCTAAATAAGGAAGACCAGGAAAAGGCCCTTCTTAAACTTGATCAGGCAGAAAAGAAAGATGATCTGGAACTGGCCAAAGAGCCTTTCATGTTTCAGTTCCAGTTTAAGGAAGACATGGAACTTTTTCTTAGCAAGTGTCATGATGAAATGCGCCTCAGGATTAACTGCATTTGTAAGGAGTTTTGATTTATTTTAATTATTTTTCTCTTGAGAATTATTGTTAAATGTGTGCCTGCATAACTTTTATAAGATTTATATTCTTTGGTTTGATTTAGTTTTATATAATTTATTTATTATTTAGTTCAATTTTGTATTTTTATTTAATTACTATTATTTATTTGGAGCAGGTACAGGTAGTGTGTGATTCTTTTGATATTTCAAAAGATGATTTGAGGAAAAAACTAATTTTATTTTAATTAATCATTTTTGTTTTTTCAGTCCATCATATAATTGTCGTGTTCTATGAAAAAAATTGTTGGTTGAGTATTAAAAATTATTTTCAATTAAATCAAATGTTCAAACGCTCAAGCTTTGTTTTCATTGTATTTTTTTGTTTTAAGCTTTGTTAAATTTATATTGTTAATCTTTTGACTCAACAAAACAAATGGATAAAGTATAATTTTAACTTTTAAAAAACTATTAACATTTGTTAATAGTAGTATATTGTCTTTTGTTGGACAAAACATAATTCTTATCTTTTATACTATTTGAGAATTGATATATATATATATATATATATATATATATCTTTTCAATTAAATCGTTTAAAAAAAGTATTTATAATAACGTTGTTTTAAACTTTAAAACGTTCCAAATCGCGGAAGTAGCGCAATGCCTTGCTGCCCCCACTTCCGGCATCAGACGGTTAGGCTGGCGCTGTCGTACTCACACTGCTATGACGTATGGTTCTGCCGTTCTGCAGTTAGACCTATCTCGGTTTGACTAACTGGTTTGTAGGTTCCTGGCTTTGTAACTTGTATGCCTGTACTGCCTCTTCTGCTATAAGACTTTCTCTGCATTCAAGGTCTTTCCACAGAAACACCGATTTAATACATTTCTCCCAACTTATGTCTGTGAAGAGAATGGTGGGTCCATTTCCCTCACATATACAGTGAGGAAAATAAGTATTTGAACACCCTGCTATTTTGCAAGTTCTCCCACTTAGAAATCATGGAGGGGTCTGAAATTGTCATCGTAGGTGCATGTCCACTGTGAGAGACATAATCTAAAAAAAAAAATCCAGAAATCACAATGTATGATTTTTTAACTATTTATTTGTATGATACAGCTGCAAATAAGTATTTGAACACCTGAGAAAATCAATGTTAATATTTGGTACAGTAGCCTTTGTTTGCAATTAAACGTTTCCTGTAGTTTTTCACCAGGTTTGCACACACTGCAGGAGGGATTTTGGCCCACTCCTCCACACAGATCTTCTCTAGATCAGTCAGGTTTCTGGGCTGTCGCTGAGAAACACATAGTTTGAGCTCCCCCCAAAGATTCTCTATTGGGTTTAGGTCTGGAGACTGGCTAGGCCACGCCAGAACCTTGATATGCTTCTTACAGAGCCACTCCTTGGTTATCCTGGCTGTGTGCTTCGGTCATTGTCATGTTGGAAGACCCAGCCTCGAACCCATCTTCAATGCTCTAACTGAGGGAAGGAGGTTGTTCCCCAAAATCTCGCAATACATGGCCCCGGTCATCCTCTCCTTAATGCAGTGCAGTCGCCCTGTCCCATGTGCAGAAAAACACCCCCAAAGCATGATGCTACCACCCCCATGCGTCACAGTAGGGATGGTGTTCTTGGGATGGTATTCTTCTTCCTCCAAACACGGTTAGTGGAATTATGACCAAAAAGTTCTATTTTGGTATCATCTGACCACATGACTTTCTCCCATGACTCCTCTGGATCATCCAAATGGTCATTGGCAAACTTAAGACGGGCCTTGACATGTGCTGGTTTAAGCAGGGGAACCTTCCGTGCCATGCATGATTTCAAACCATGACGTCTTAGTGTATTACCAACAGTAACCTTGGAACCGGTGGTCCCAGCTCTTTTCAGGTCATTGACCAGCTCCTTCCGTGTAGTTCCGGGCTGATTTCTCACCTTTCTTAGGATCATTGAGACCCCACGAGGTGAGATCTTGCATGAAGCCCCAGTCCGAGGGAGATTGACAGTCATGTTTAGCTTCTTCCATTTTCTAATGATTGCTCCAACAGTGGACCTTTTTTCACCAAGCTGCTTGGCAATTTCCCCGTAGCCCTTTCCAGCCTTGTGGAGGTGTACAATTTTGTCTCTAGTGTCTTTGGACAGCTCTTTGGTCTTGGCCATGTTAATAGTTGGATTCTTACTGATTGTATGGGGTGGACAGGTGTCTTTATGCAGCTAACGACCTCAAACAGGTGCATCTAATTTAGGATAATAAATGGAGTGGAGGTGGACATTTTAAAGGCAGACTAACAGGTCTTTGAGGGTCAGAATTCTAGCTGATAGACAGGTGTTCAAATACTTATTTGCAGCTGTATCATACAAATAAATAGTTAAAGAATCATACATTGTGATTTCTGGATTTTTTTTTTTAGATTATGTCTCTCACAGTGGACATGCACCTACGATGACAATTTCAGACCCCTCCATGATTTCTAAGTGGGAGAACTTGCAAAATAGCAGGGTGTTCAAATACTTATTTTCCTCACTGTATGCATGCAGCACTTCATGTTTTTGCCATTTCTTCCACAGTAAAAATGTGCGGGAAAAAGAGTATTGTCTGGCTCGTTTTTATCATAGACATAATAAATACATAGACGCCCAATTGCCCGCTGGAGCGGAAATTTCAAAATACTACTGTTATTGTGTCACGAAATGTAGTTTTAATAGTTTTTCAGTCGACAATGTAGTTGTCTAAAGATCAAATCTATGGTTTATTCATAAAGATAGAGCCTATTTAAAATTTTGATCTGGCGTTTTGGAGTGAGAGATCCAGGCGTCAGCTCATGTACCCCACCTGGAACAGCCTTACCTCGGCTAGTGCTTCTGGCGTTTGCAGCTGGCTCTGATGTCTAGTGGTTAAACATGAGATTTAATTCGTCTTGTGTATATCTAACGAGGCGATCTTTGGTCTCATTAATCTATAATTTGTTCCTTGGCAAATCGTTTTGGCTGAGGGCAAAGTGAAGTTTCATAACATTATATTTAGGCTATTTTAACGTTGTATCCTGCTGTAGATGTCTATGGTTTTTATGATGTTGTGTTTCCAAGCAATACCATGGATCAAATGTGTGAAATCAGAACGGTATATTTATTAAAGATTACACCGAAATGACAGGACATCGTATGACAAAAGATGGTTACATAAAATAAAAACAGTGAAAATGCATAACGTTACCTCTACATTCACATTTTGTGTCAAACTGAATATGTAGCATAAATGGGCAAAATGAGTTAACAAGTTCAATCTTTCCTGGGCTAAAAGCACTTCTCGAAAAGATGTGCACAGACAGCAACTTCATATCAGCGCGCCAGTGTTTTGACAAACGCGTCACCAACACCGACACTTTCCCACGCACGCTATTGGATGAAGGCAACAAATACGTCATGCATGTCGGACCCCACATGTAGCCGCCTGCTCTATTCGCCGGGAAAATAACCTGGAGAAAGTTACCGATATTATAGTAATGTGCAAAGTATGTGAGTGGCAACAATTTATATTTGCTTTGTTGAGAAGTGTAGTGGTTATATATAAAAAAAACTGGGTTATCCATCCCCACAAATCGTCTGAAAACACGAAATCTCCCCTCGGCCCACCGTCTATATCTGCTGACTCTGTTGATTTTCTCCTTGATTCTTTTAACTCAAAAGTTAAAAGTGTAATTGATGATATTGCTCCTGTGAAAGTCAGGAAGAAGAGTGGCAGACAAAAAGCACCTTGGAGAAACTCAACAGCAGTTCAAAATATGAAAAGACAATGCAGAAAAGCAGAGCGCATGTGGCGGAAGACAAAACTTGTAGTCCATTATAACATCTACAAAGACAGCATCCATGCTTTTAATATGGAACTAGGCAAAGCTAGACAGACTTTCTTCTCGAATATTATAAACAGCAACTTAAACAACACGCCAGACTCTTTTTGCGACTGTAGAGAGACTGACAAACCCCCAAGCCAGATTCCCAGTGAAATGCTCTCAGACAGCAAGTGCAGTGAGTTTGCTTCTTTCTTCTCTGAAAAATCAGTAATATCAGAAAGGTGATCAGCACATCCTTGAGTTGTGCTGGGGTCAGGCAAATCAAACCACAACCTGAGAAAGTAGTTACTATGTCTGATTTCAAAGAAATTGATGGCAAAATTTTGGAAGAAACCGTGACAGCACCTTAAAACATCAACCTGCTCCTTGATGTACTTCCCACATCTTTTTCAAAAGTGTGTTCAACTGTTTAGAAGCAGATCTCCTAGAAGTGATAAACTCCTCACTTCTCTCTGGGAGTTTTCCAAACTCCTGAAAACTGCAGTTGTCAAGCCCCTCTTGAAAAAGAGCAATCTGGATAAGACCATATTAAGCAACTATAGACTGATCTCAAATCTTCCTTTCATAGGCAAGATCATTGAAAAAGTTGTCTTCAATCAGCTGAACAAATTCTTGAACTCAAATGGATACTTTGACAATTTTCAATCTGGTTTCCGATCGCATCACAGCACAGAGACAGCTCATAAAGATAATAAACGATATTCAGCTTAAATACTGATACAGGCAAATTATCAGTACTGGTACTACTCGACCTCAGTGCTGCATTTGACACTGTTGATCACAACATACTTCTTGACAGGCTGGAAAACTGGGTGGGGCTTTCTGGGATGGTCCTAAAATGGTTCAGGTCATACTTAGATTGGAGAGGTTATTATGTGAGTATAGGAGACCATAAGTCTGAGTGGACGTCCATGACATGCGGAGTCCCTCAAGGCTCAATTCTTGCGCCACTCCTGTTCAACCTGTATATGCTCCCAATGAGCCAAATAATGAGAAAGAACCAAATTGCTTAGCACAGCTATGCAGACGACACTCAGATCTACTTAGCCCTATCACCTAACGGTTACAGCCCCATTGACTCCCTGTGCCAACGCATTGATGAATTAAACAGTTGGATGTGCCAAAACTTTCTTCAGTTAAACAAAGACAAAACTGAAGTCATTGTGTTTGGAAACAAAGATGAAGTTCTCAAGGTGAATGCATACCTTGACGCTAGGGGTCAAACAACTAAAAATCAAGTCAGGAATCTTGGTGTATCTCTAGAGTCAGACCTTAGTTTCAGTAGTCATGTCAAAGCAATAACTAAATCAGCATACTATCATCTGAAAAATATTGCAAGAATTAGATGCTTTGTTTCCAGTCAAGACCTAGAGAAACTTGTGCATGCTTTCATCACCAGCAGGGTGGATTATTGTAATGGACTCCTCACTGGCCTTCCCAAAAAGACCATAAGACAGTTGCAGCTCATACAGAACGCTGCTGCCAGGATTCTGAGCAGAACCAGAACATATTAACATCTCACACCAGTCCTCAGGTCTTTACACTGGCTCCCAGTTACATTTAGGATTGATTTTAAAGTATTATTACTGGTATATAAATCACTCAATGGGCTAGGACCTCAATATATTGCAGATATGCTCACTGAATATAAACCCAACAGATCACTCAGATCATTAGGATCACATCAGCTAGAAATACCAAGGGTTCACTCTAAGCAAGGAGAGTCTGCTTTTAGCTATTATGCCAGCCGCAGCTGGAACCAGCTTCCAGAAGAGATCAGATGTGCTCCTACAGTAGTCACATTCAAATCCAGACTCAAAACACATCTGTTTAGCTGTGCATTTACTGAATGAGCACTGTGCCACTGTGTGTCCGACTGTTTGTACTGTATGGTTCCTATTTATTTATCTTGATATTGTAAATGTCAATTATTATTAATTATTATTGATATTACTGTTATTGTAAAACTATGTTTAAACAATATCCTAGGATATGGTTATATTTTATATATGATGTGATTATTATAGATATCGGGACATATTTGAATGTTTATGATAATGAGGATTATCATATAGCATTATAGTGATTATTGAGATAATCTATATTGAAGAAACTATAATAAATATCAAATAAATATTATCAAAACAAATAAATTATTATTTATTTAACTGTTAATGGCAGCGGATGTATGGGGTAATATATGGGAAGGAATTGGGGGTGGGAGTAAATAAGTTATATTTCTTTCCACTCCCTTTCGAGCAACTATTATTATAAGTGTAAATAATATGTGTGTATATGTGTATATATTTATATCTATGTATATGGGAGATAAGCTGTGCTATGTTATTTTTATTTTTTTATTTGTGTGTGTGTGTTAATATATATGTATATATTATTTATTTTATTTTGTTCGAAATAAACTTCAATCAATCAATCAATCAATCAATCAATAGGCTCTTCATCATCAGCTCTTCATAGTATCATCATCAGCTCTTCATCATCAGCTCTTCATAGTATCATCATCAGCTCTTCATCATCAGCTCTTCATAGCATCATCATCAGCTCTTCACAATATCATCATCAGCTCTTCACAGTATTATCATCAGCTCTTCATCATCAGCTCTTCACAGTATCATCATCAGCTCTTCATCATCAGCTCTTCATAGCATCATCATAAGCTCTTCACAATATCATCATCAGCTCTTCACAGTATTATCATCAGCTCTTCACAGTATCATCATCAGCTCTTCACAATATCATCATCAGCTCTTCACAATATCATCATCAGCTCTTCACAGTATCATCATCAGCTCTTCACAATATCAGCTCTTCACAATATCTTCATCAGCTCTTCACAGTATCATCATCAGCTCTTCACAATATCATCATCAGCTCTTCACAGTATCATCATCAGCTCTTCACAATATCATCATCAGCTCTTCACAGTATCATCATAATCATCAGCTCTTCACAGTATTATCATCAGCTCTTCACAATATCATCATCAGCTCTTCACATTATCATCATCAGCTCTTCACAATATCATCATCAGCTCTTCACAATATCATCATCATCAGCTCTTCACAGTATCATCATCAGCTCTTCACAATATCATCATCAGCTCTTCACAATATCATCATCAGCTCTTCACAGTATCATCATCAGCTCTTCACAGTATCGTCATCAGCGCTTCACAGTATCGTCATCAGCTCTTCACAATATCATCATCAGCTCTTCACAGTATCATCATCATCATCATCATCAGCTCTTCACAGTATTATCATCATCTCTTCATCATCTCTTCACAGTATCATCATAAGCTCTTCATCAGCAGCTCTTCACAGTATCATCTTCATCAGCTCTTCACAGTATCATCATCAGTTCTTCATCATCAGCTCTTCACAGTATCATCATCAGCTCTTCACATTATCATCATCAGCTCTTCACAGTATCATCATCAGCTCTTCATCATCAGCTCTTCACAGTATCATCATCAGCTCTTCATCATCAGCTCTTCACAGTATCATCATCAGCTCTTCACAGTATCATCATCAGCTCTTCATCATCAGCTCTTCACAGTATCATCATCAGCTCTTCACAGTATCATCATCAGCTCTTCATCATTAGCTCTTCACAGTATCATCATCAGCTCTTCATCATCAGCTCTTCACAGTATCATCATCAGCTCTTCACAGTATCATCATCAGCTCTTCATCATTAGCTCTTCACAGTATCATCATCAGCTCTTCATCATCAGCTCTTCACAGTATCATCATCAGCTCTTCATCATCAGCTCTTCACAGTATCATCATCAGCTCTTCATCATCAGCTCTTCACAGTATCATCATCAGCTCTTCATCATTAGCTCTTCACAGTATCATCATCAGCTCTTCACAATATCATCATCAGCTCTTCACAGTATCATCATCAGCTCTTCACAGTATCATCATCAGCTCTTCACAGTATCATCATCATCATCAGCTCTTCACAGTATTATCATCAGCTCTTCATCATCAGCTCTTCACAGTATCATCATAAGCTCTTCATCATCAGCTCTTCACAGTATCATCATAAGCTCTTCATCAGCAGCTCTTCACAGTATCATCTTCATCAGCTCTTCACAGTATCATCATCAGTTCTTCATCATCAGCTCTTCACAGTATCATCATCAGCTCTTCACATTATCATCATCAGCTCTTCACAGTATCATCATCAGCTCTTCACAGTATCATCATCAGCTCTTCATCATCAGCTCTTCACAGTATCATCATCAGCTCTTCACAGTATCATCATCAGCTCTTCATCATCAGCTCTTCACAGTATCATCATCAGCTCTTCATCATCAGCTCTTCACAGTATCATCATCAGCTCTTCATCATTAGCTCTTCACAGTATCATCATCAGCTCTTCACAATATCATCATCAGCTCTTCACAGTATCATCATCAGCTCTTCACAGCTCTTCATCATCAGCTCTTCACAGTATCATCATCATCATCAGCTCTTCACAGTATTATCATCAGCTCTTCATCATCAGCTCTTCACAGTATCACCATCAGCTCTTCGTCATCAGCTCTTCACAGTATCATCATAAGCTCTTCATCAGCAGCTCTTCACAGTATCATCTTCATCAGCTCTTCACAGTATCATCATCAGTTCTTCATCATCAGCTCTTCACAGTATCATCATCAGCTCTTCACATTATCATCATCAGCTCTTCACAGTATCATCATCAGCTCTTCACAGTATCATCATGAGCTCTTCATCATCAGCTCTTCACAGTATCATCATCAGCTCTTCACAGTATCATCATCAGCTCTTCATCATCAGCTCTTCACAGTATCATCATCAGCTCGTAATCATCAGCTCTTCACAGTATCATCATCAGCTCTTCATCATCAGCTCTTCACAGTATCATCATCAGCTCTTCATCATCAGCTCTTCACAGTATCATCATCAGCTCTTCATCATCAACTCTTCACAGTATCATCATCAGCTCTTCATCATTAGCTCTTCACAGTATCATCATCAGCTCTTCACAGTATCATCATCAGCACCACGATAAAGATAGTTTGCAGTTTAAATTCAGACTTTGATTGGCCATAAACCCGCTCTGTGCTGTCATAGACATGTAAATAATGTTGCATGTTATTCTTCCTCTGTTCTGCAATTAAATTATTGAAGACTGAATTAAATTTTATGACAAACTGCTCCAAAAGTTGAACTGAAAGAAGACTGAAACATTCTTATCTTGATCAGTCTGATTTCTGCAAACTTTCACATTTAGTCATGTTTGAATGTGTTTTACTGCTCTACCCACAATCCTTTGAGTTTAATAATAAATCATCTTATAAATCTAAACACTGAACATCTTCACAAGTCAAAGTAGCTCAAACAGATCTTGATGATTCGTGACTGTTCACAGATCAGTTTTCGTGTCTTAATCATAAATCAGTGTTTGAGAGGTCACATTCTTGAAACACACGATAAATAAATGTGAAACTTTCAGATATTAGTTTTTTATCTAAAGAACATCTGCATGAATTCAGACTGTGAGTTTAAAATGTGGAACTGAAAATCAAAGTCTGAATTTCAAACCACAAACTGTCTTTAACTAGTGTGACTATATTGTGTTTAATACATTTAATACATTACATTTATATTTAAAATGTATCATATTTTATAAATGTGAAATGAGTAAATCTTCAATAAATAAATAAATAATAATAAATGTATATAGACGGTTGTTTCACCCCTCTTGAAAAGTAAGCAGCGTCATTAAATGTTTCTGTCTCCACAGTCACGTGACTCATTTTCTGTCCTTTTTTAAATAATTTGGGACATGTGCAAAGGATTGTGGGTGATTGAAGGCCACAAATGATAAACCCGATGCATCCTCCAGAATATGTTAAAGAAGGCCGTGAAACGAGGCTGTCGTCACGATTGAGACGGTGTTGAACGGTGTTTGATGACGTGACAGATGAGATATCAGTCTAACGAGTCTGCAGTCAATCACACTTAGTGTGTCGCTCTCTGTCCGAATAATCCCGTAAGAACACGTGAACACCAAACTGCTGCAGAGGATCAAATACACCGAATGTATGAGAGTCCAAACTGCACGTCAATATGAAGAAACACAAATCACACACATTTATACATCATTTGGAAATCCTGACCGGTCTAAAACAGAGGACGTACGGTCACCCTAGTGAATCCTAGTTTCCTGGGAAGTGAGAGGTGTTTGGTGTGGTGGTAAGGAGTGTGAGAGCATAGTAGATTGATCTTTAAACTTATTTTCTATACTGTTGGGAATTTTCTACTCTCGTTTTTTGTTTTGTTTCCCCCTCTCCCTCTCACCCTAGTTAAGTTAGGGATTTATTTGTAAATTATTTAAAACTTTTTTACATTTAATTTTTTAGTTTGCATCCATTTGTGATAGATGGACATGGCGTGTCCATGGAAACCGATGGAGTGCGTACTCCAGGTAGGGAATGAGGTTTTGCCCCAAGTGAAGGAGTTCAAGTACCTCGGGGTCTTGTTCACGAGTGAGGGGACAATGGAGCGGGAGGTTGGCCGGAGAATCGGGGCAGCGGGGCGGTATTGCACTCGCTCTATCGCACCGTAGATCACGAAAAGAGAGCTGAGCCGAAAGGCAAAGCTCTCGATCTACCGGTCAGTTTTTGTTCCTACCCTCACCTATGGTCATGAAGGCTGGGTCATGACCGAAAGAACTAGGTCGCGAGTACAAGCGGCCGAAATGGGCTTCCTCAGAAGGGTGGCGGGCTTCTCCCTTAGAGATAGGGTTAGGAGCTCAGTCATCCGCGAGGAGCTCGGAGTAGAGCCGCTGCTCCTTTGCGTTGAAAGGAGTCAATTGAGGTGGTTTGGGCATCTGGTAAGGATGCCCCCTGGCCGCCTCCCTAGGGAAGGTGTTTCAGGCACGTCCAGCTGGGAGGAGGCCTCGGGGGAGACCCAGGACTAGGTGGAGAGATTACATCTCCACACTGGCCTGGGAACGCCTCGGGGTCCCCCAGTCAGAGTTGGTTAATGTGGCTCGGGATAGGGAAGTTTGGGGCCCCCTGCTGGAGCAGCTGCCCCCGCGACCCGACTTCGGATAAGCGGTTGAAGATGGATGGATGGATGGATGGACATGGCGTCACTCTCTGATGAGAGAGCGCCAGGTTTCTCTATTAGAAATGGATGTAAATGTTTTCCTGATCAAACCTGTACTGTGGAGGATGTTCTTGTAGCAATGGGAAATGCTGTTGGTCATGACAAAATTGTTTCAGCTTCAAGAATGAATAAGGCGGTTGTTGTATTTCTGAAGGAGGAACATTTTGTGAACGTTCTTGTGGAGAATGGAGTTGTGATATCTGACACTTTTGTGCAGGTGACACCTTTGCGTGCACCTGCAACAAGAGTAACGATTTCAAATGTGCCTCCATTCATTACAAATGAAGCGATCATAAAAGAACTTGGCCGCTTCGGAAAATTTGCAAGTGCAATTAAAATGGTCCCACTTGGCTGTAAGAACACTGCGCTGAAACACGTAATGTCTTTTCGGAGACAAGTTTTCATGTTTCTGAGCTCACAATCGAATTTTTTGGAAGTTTCCTTCCGTATACAACATGGCGATAGTTCATTCATGATCTTCGCAACAACGGACAGTATGCAATGTTTTGAATGTGGAGATATAGGTCACAAGAAGTTTTCTTGTCCGCACAGAAAACAAGCAGAAGAGGGAAATGCAGAGGCCGGTGATATTGAAAAGATTAATCAGTTAGATCAAGGAGGAACTAGTGATAAATCAGAAAAAAGATCTATGCTGGCAAAGGAAACACCTGTACCACCAAAAAAAAAAAAAGAATACAAAGTGAAGTTCAAGAAGAAGGGATAGTAGATGAAAGTCCTAACAGCGAGTGCACTTCTCAGGCCCGTGATATATCCCAGATTGAGGGTTCAGAAGGGCACGCTGTGTCAGATATGGAGTCAGTTTCGAGAACAGAGGTGAGTGATCTTTATTTTCCGAATTTGCTTGGCGGTTCAAAGGAAGGTGCAGGTCAGTTTGTTTTAAATGGCAATGAAATGGAAATCGAAAAAGCAAGTGGTAGTGGTTTACAGTCTGGGAAGTACGATGATGAAGTGTGCGATGAGGATTTGAGGAATGATAGTGACAGTCTTTCAGACGCTTCCGAATTTGATTTTAGTCAATCATTTGGAGATCTGTACACTGTGGAAGAAATCAATGGGTTTCTGGATCAAACTAAAGGACAGAAAGTTGATGTTTTAAATTTTTTACCTGATGCTGTAAAATTCTTGAAGTCGGTGATGAATTTACAGAAAAGTGTGGGATTTGATGTTATATCAAAACAAAAGCGGTATCGTTTGAAAAAGATTTCTACAGCAGTACGTAAGAGTCAAAAAGGAAAGATGAAAATGTCAAAAAAAGAAAAATAAGTTCACATGGTTATGGGTCCTGCTTTCATCCATTTCTTTATCTGTCTGTTTTCTTTCTTGTTTCTTTCTCAATCTTTTCTCATGCAAGATTTAAGAGTTAGCTCTTTAAATGTTAATGGTGCAAGGGATAGAGGAAAACAAGTTTTATTATCAGAGTTTCTTAAACTTAAAGACACACATGTCATATTTTTACAAGAAACCCATAGTGATGATAGAAATGAGACAGACTGGGGATTGTGTTGGGAGGGCAAATACTCTCTTAGCCATGGAACGAATTTAAGTGCAGGTGTAGCTATTCTTTTTTCACCTTATCTCAATGTAGAGATCATGTCAAAGCTAGAATTGGAAAAAGGTTGTCTTCTTATTGTAAAAGCTAAAATTAACGATCATGTTTTCATGTTTGTTAATATTTATGCCTCTAATAGAAGTGCAGATAGAGTTGTTTTATTTGGAAAATTGAGAGATGTTTTGAAAAATATACATTCAGATGATTTATAAATTTTAGGAGGTGATTGGAACTGTACAGTTGACTTCACCATGGATAGAAATAATGTTGAACCAGATTATGTTTCATCTGCTTTTTTAAAAAGCCTTCTGACTCAACATGATTTGCTGGATGTGTGGAGAGAGAGGAACTTGGACGTTAAACAATATACTTGGATAAAACTGTCACAAGGGAGAATTAGTGCAGCCAGATTAGATAGATTTTATGTCAATAAATCGATTAATAATAGGATTTTAGCTGCAAACATTGTACCATGGTGTCTATCTGATCATCATTTAGTCACTTTTCAATTTTCTTTATCGCAGACTCAGTTGAGGAGTCCTTATTGGAAATTGAATGTACGAATGTTGCAGGATAAAGATTTATGAAACATTAAAACTTTTTTGGGGAGTTTGGGTTTCTCAGAGAGAGGACTATGACAACATAATACAGTGGTGGGAATTAGGTAAAACGCAAATTCGAATTTTTTGTCAACAGTTTACTTCTTTCTCTACCACTATGATTAAACAAAAAATAATTAAAATAGAAAAGGAAATATCTCAGATTGTTTCTAATATGGTACAGCAAGCTGATACTTTATTGGCTGAGACCCTGCATTAGAAAAAGAATACTCTTTCCTCTCTACTACAGGTACAAGCTAAGGGGGCGCTTATAAGGGCCCGGTTTTTGTCAGTCCATGATGTGGATGCACCTACTGCATACTTTTTTAATCTTGAAAAAGTTTCAAAAAAACAAAGTGTCATGCATTGTCTGTCATCCCCAGATGGGTCTAGAACTTCTGACCCAAAAAATATGAGAAAAATTGCTGTGGATTTTTACTCAGATCTTTTTAGAGCTGAAAGGGCTGATTCTCAGTGTGCATCGGACTTATTAGAGCAAATTCCAACTCTTAGCCATAAACAACGTGCAAGTTTGGACAATGCTCTTTCTTTTTAAGAATTGTCTGAAGCTGTACAACAGATGAAACCTGGTCGTGCACCAGGTATTGATGGTCTACCGGTGGACTTTTATAAAGCCATGTGGGGAATTATAGGAAAAGATTTTTTTGAGGTTCTACTTAAATGTTATGAAGAAAAAATCCTTCCCAAGAGCTGTCAGCGGGCTGTTCTTGCACTTCTCCCCAAAAAAGGAGATTTAAGTTTCCTGAAGAATTGGAGGCCTGTTTCCATTCTTACAGCTGACTATAAACTGCTGGCAAAGACTTTGGTCAATAGGTTGAAGTGTGTTTTGGGAGATATCATACATAAAGATCAATCTTACTGTATTCCAGATAGAACTATATAACAGATTTACTTGATTATTGCAAACTAGAGATTTACTTGATTATTGCAAACTAAATGGAATTAATTTAGGTCTTCTATCTTTAGATCAGGAGAAGGCTTTTGATCGAGTAGATCATGATTATCTTTTCAAAACACTGAAAGCTTTTGGTTGTGGCAATGTTTTTCTTTCTTGGATAAAGATATTGTATACAAATGCTTTTTGTTTAGTAAAAATTGGTGGAGGTTTAAGTCCAATACAAATGCAGAGGTATCAGACAGGGGTGTCCTCTGTCCGGTCAGTTGTGTGCACTAGCTGTAGAACCTTTGTTGTGTTTATTAAGGAAAACTTTGTCTGGTATATGTGTTGGTGACAGTGTTCATAATGCAGTTAAGTTGACTGCATATGCTGATGACATCACTATTTTTGTTAAAAATCAAAATGATTTAAACATAATTAAGAATTGCCTTTGGACGTATGAAAAAGCATCATCGGCAAAGCTAAACTGGAGTAAAACGGAGGCCTTGTGGTGTAATGAAAAAACAACTGAAGTTTTACCAATTATCCCTGAAAATGGGGAAAGACAGGTTTAAAACGTCTAGGGATTTATTTAGGAAGTGAAGAGTTTCAACAAAAAAATTGGGAGTATTTAAAGGATAAAGTTTGTGCCAAGTTGTCTAAATGGAAATGGTTGCTGCCTCAGCTATCTTATAGGGGAAGAGTGCTGGTTATTAACAATTTGGTTGCTTCCACCCTGTGGCACAGGCTGAATGTTTTGGACCCACCAATGAATTTTTTCGTAAGCATCCAGAGAGTGCTGGTTAATTTTTTCTGGTCTGGATTACACTGGTTGAAGGAAGCAATTTTGTTTTTACCAGTTTACGAAGGAGGTCAAGGACTGATAGACATCAAGTCTAGAGTTGCTGGTTTTCGTCTACAAACTGTCCAGAAACTACTTTATCATCAGGATCAGAACTGGATGGAAGTGGCTTGTGCCCTCTTGAGGAGAGTTGGTCGCATGGGTCTTGAAAGACATCTATTTTTACTGAATTTGAAGAATATAGACCTTAATGGACTTACAACGTTTTATTCTTCAGTTTTACAAGTGTGGCAAATTTTTTCTGTGGAAAGAGTTAATGTCTGGACATTGGAAGAACCATTGTTTTTAATACATTTTTGTCTATTGAATTGCTGAATTCAGAAACTCTACGTTCTACTTTGATAAGAGCAGGCTTTTGCAAAGTTTGCCATCTCAAGAAAGATGAATAGTGGCTTACAGCAGATGAACTGTCTAAAAAAGTAGATATTCGATCTCTTCGGACTCTGCAAAGATTGCTGGACGAAATTAAATATTTTTTATCTGTCCAGTCATCACAATTTGAGATCGCTGAAGGATTTTTCCCTGAAATCCATGTGACAGCAGAAGTGGCAGACTGGCAGGAGACTGAAGGGAAATTTCTAACTTTTAAGACACCAGAACTTGGAAATTTTGAACTTGTCTCAAAGAAAGCACTTTACATTATTTGTGTCAAGGCTCTTAATTTAAGAGCACTTGGAGCACTTTCAGAATCAAAATGGACTGGTTTAGTCGAGCTAGGCTCTTCCCCGAAAGGTAGTTGGAGGTCCATTTACAAGAAGCCTATTGAAAAAAGAATAGCAGATCTTCAGTGGCGGATTGTACATTGGGCAATAGCTATGAACAGATACAAGGCACATCTGAATCTGTTACATAAAGAAGATTGTATTTTTTGTGGGGTCTCTGAAACGTTATTAAAAACAAGTTTAAAAGTGACTTACAATATTCATGTAGAGATATCCACAACAGTCTGTAATCATATAAATAATAAACTGTAAATCAAAGAGAAAATCATTTTATATCCTGGACGTGTTTCACCAGCTTCATGAACTGTTCAATGTGTGAATAAACTCACTGACAGACGCTTATATAGCCTAGTAAGCAGAGGTACTTTTCAATCTGCTCAGAGGTGCTTATAAAGTAACATAAATGGGGCGGGATCTGGCTTGTTCAAGAGTGTTCATTCAAGAACTTCCAGTTACAAAACACCTCACTCCCTCACAGTTCTTGTGTCGTCATGAGCTGTTGAATATGCTGCAGAGGGCGGAAACATCAGTAAATAACTGGAAGTTCTTGAATGAACACTCTTGAACAAGTCAGATCCTGCGCCAGGTCCCGCCCCCCAGTATGAACAGTTCCTCTGTCACTATATAAGCGTCTGTCAGTGAGTTTATTCACACATTGAACAGTTCATGAAGCTGGTGAAACACGTCCAGGATATAAAATGATTTTCTCTTTGATTTACAGTTTATTATTTATATGATTACAGACTGTTGTGGATATCTCTACATGAATATTGTAAATCAGGGGCGGATCTAGAAAAATATTTATGGGGTGGCTACATATGGCAGACTTATATATACTTAATTTAATCACGTTTATCACAGTTTGATGAGAAATAGTATGTACACACTACAAAAGGGCACAGGCTGCCATTTACAAACTCATACAGACAAACTTCATCTCATGCAATCGATGTCTTGCATTTGAGGTTTCATGTGAAACCGTTCATATTAGGAATAAGTGACCAGACAATGTGATCTCACTTAATAGGAGAGAGAAGTATGATTGAAGTACGGGCATTATCACCAGAAAGGCATTAAGGTAAGACACAGGTGATGACAGGCAGATGTGTGAGAGGGGAAGCAAACGCACGCAGCATTTGTACAAGAAGAAACTCTACAGAGAAAAACGTCCACATGAGGATCTATGGACTGAGCTGTACTAAAGTGAGCATAAATACACTCCCTGATCAGTGTCTTGCCGCTCTGGCGTCATCTCGTGCTGCATTCAGTGCAGTCGGACATTTCAGATTTGCGCTCATAAATTGTCAAATTGGCCATAACTTTTAATTCTTTTCTGCCAACTGGGGTGGCAGCAGGGGTGGCAAGGTATTCTTTTAGGGTGGCATTTGCCACACTATGCCACCTTGTAGATCCGCCCCTGTTGTAAATCACTTTTAAACTTGTTTTTAATAACACGTGTGTGTGGATAAATATTCAAGAGATGTTGATTTGAGTGATTTATAGTCATTAATGCATGAAACATGTTCATTTATACTGTATATATTTAATATCACACTGATTCATATCAAATGATCTGACAGTGTTATTTACTGTATAAATGTGTAAACACAGTGACTGATGCATTACATTCATAAACATCATAATAATATTAATACAACTAATCAGAGCCGGATTATCCATAAGGGCACTTGGGCCAGTGCCCAGGGGCACCAACCATTCACAACCACTAGGGGGCACCACATGACACAAGCTTTAAAAATATTTTTCGTAAATTGTTATATTATTAACTTGAAATTCTTGAAAGACCATACATAACTTGTTTATGAACACTAATTTAACAATAATAATAATAATAATAAATGATAAATAAATGAAGATTACATGACCACTATCACTCCCCCCCTCCCCAATCTGTCACAGTTGAGTTGGTCCACAACAATTACGCACAAATGTGTCATTTTTTTAACGGCTACTACAGAAAATGAATCAAAATCCAAAATGGACAGATGGCAATTGAGTGGTTTCGCAAAAAGAAGATTAAAGAAAGAGAAGGATGCTAGACATTTAGCTACAATAAAAAATGTTCCAGGGATCGACACATTTTTTGTTAAATCACTAGTTTTTTGGGAGAACACGGGAATTGCAGACACAGCACTAAGTCTGACACCGCTGGCGCTGCTAGCGGGGGAGATGCAGCAGCTGCTAATGTTAGTCAGGGCGTCGGCGATGACCGCCAGGCGAATGAAGATATTCTCCTTGTCCTTGGGGGAGACAGGAGCGAGGAAGACTCGGGTGAGGAAGAGGACATTAATGAAGATAAATATTAGGGGTGGGACGGTACATGTATGTTATTCGTATTGAACCGAAATGGTACGGGCGTCACGTCTCGGTCCACGAATTTACACGGAGAATACACAGTATAAAAATAAATAAAACTAAATAGCGATACATATCGCTCTATTTCGCATAATGAACAGTCTGATCAAGATTGCAATGCTGGAGTGTGTGTGTGTTTGTGTGTGCGCGCGCGTGATCGAACTTTATTTTTTGGGGTGGCTTTTGAGGTATAGTGCCCAGGGGCACCACACTGTCTTGATACGGCCCTGCAACTAATATTTTACTCATTTGTATTTGTGGCAGCGGGGGCGTGGTCAAGCGCCCGTCCGGGAGAGAGAAGCGGTAAGGGCGCTCACACCTGGGCCAAATTATGACTAACACCTGTCTCTAATTGCAGTAGAGTGAGGAGAGCGGTTAAAAAGCCAGCAGCCTCAGAGCAGAGGGAGCCCCGACCAGAGCAAGCCAACCCAGTGCGCTTGTGTTGTTATATGTTTGGAGTGTAAATTATTGAAAGAGACGACAATTAAAGCCTTACCCTTTTCGTTGAAACCTTGTTTCCTGTCCTGCTTCCGTGAGAGTCTCACACTGGTGCCGAAACCCGGGACATTAAATTAATAATGGAACAGAGTCGCCCCATAGAGTCCTCCCAGCTGGCTGAAGTCCTCCAGTCCCTCGCGACACTCCACCAGAGCCACCAACAATCCCTGCTTGAGCTCCGGCAGGACCAGGATCGCCGTTTTTTTGAAATCATGCGGGCTCAAGCAGAGGATCGGCATGCCATCCGGAGCCTCCTCAGCCAGGAGGCCGCTCCAGCCGCAGCCGCGACCCCGACACCAGCGCCACACTGCCCCCACCCGGCTTCAGAAAATGGGGCTGGCGGATCTACCCAGAGGCCTTCATCGACCTCTTCGAGAGGACGGGCGGAGATTTGGGGTGGCCCCAAGACCAGTGGGCAGCCCGATTAGTCCCTCTCCTGTCCGGGAAGCACAACTCGCGCCCAACAACTGCCGCAACAAGCCTCCTGGCTTACAACGATCTGCGGAGAGCCATCCTGCAACGGGTTGGTCGGTCCCCAGAGGAAAGTCGCCAACTCTTCCGGCCTTAAAACTGGAGAAATCCGACCGCCCGCTCGCTGCCGCCCAACGGCTCCGCGGATGCGCGTCGGAGGTGGCTGCTTGCGCTGGACCGCGGGCGCCGAGGAGCTCGTCGACCAGGTGGTACTGGAGCAGTTTGTCCAGCTGCTTGCCCCGAAGACGGCCGAGTGGGTCCAGTGCCACCGCCCGGCGCCGCTGGAGGAAGCCGTCCGGCTCGCTGGAGGACCACATGGCGGCGATTCCGAGGGCGGATGAGCCCTCTCTGTCTGTCTCCCCTTCCCCTGTGTCTTCCCCTGTTTTTTTTCCCTCCCCTCTTCCCTCTCGCCTGCTCTCTCCCCAGGGTCCGCTCCTGCCCCCGCAGGCGTGGAGCGCTCAGCGCCCAGCTCCCCGGTCTTGGGAACACCCACCAAGCCCTTCTCCATCCTTCAGCCGCCTCCTCCTCAGGTGGGGGCTCGCCAGCACGGTGCGGCCGCAGCGCCTGGGCCGGGTCTGCTGGAGGTGCGGAGACCCGACCACTTCCGGATCAGTGTCCGCTGATGGAAATAGGGGCGGTGGTACGGGTCTCCGATGTTCCACAGACTGCCCCGATCGAGCTGGAGCGTATCGGATTCCGTAAGAATCCAGGGGTACATACCAAGCTTTGTTGGATACCGGCTGTAACCAGACCACCATCCACCAACGCTTGGTTCAACCCGGGCTTTGGGCTCAGCTAAACTGGTGAGGGTAAGGTGGTGCACGGGATATTCACAAATATCCCGTGGTGACTTTGGCGATCAAATTCAGGGAGAAAAGCATAGTGTAGAGGCAGCGGTTAGTCCCCGCCTCACCCATCCGCTAATTCTGGGTACAGATTGGCCAAATTTTAGGAAATTATTGGAGGGAGTTTGCGCGGATGGGTCCTGCGTGAAAGTGAAGGGGTGTGTGATGTGCGAGGCTTTGGCGGGGAGGCGGAGCCAGGGCCGCCCTCTGCTGCTCCGAAGTGACGTGGAAGGGGCAGGTGGACGCCCTCCCCGGAATTCCCGGAGGGGACTTCCCTGGAGCAGTCGCGGATCGAAACCCTTAAGCACGCTTTTGACCAAGTGAGAGTAATCGATGGTCAACAACTCCGCCGGGTGTCGCCGTCTCATATCCGTACTTTTCGGCTGATCAATGATCGCTATACAGGGTGACGCAGGACGCTCAGACAAAGGAAAAAGTAACTCAATTGTTGATTCCACGGAGCCGCCGGGAAATGGTTTTCCAGGCGGCTCACTATAATCCTATGGCCGGTCACCTAGGGGAACTGAAAACACTTCTCCGCCTAATAGCCCGCTTCTATTGGCCGGGCATTGGCGGTGACGCCCGCGAGGTGGTGTGCGGCGCGTCGTGAATGTCAGCTGGTAAACCCACCGCCACCCCAAAAGCGCCATTGCGCCTCTACCATTAATCGAGGTCCCCTTCGAAGAATTGGGATGGACCTCGCCGGGCCATTAGAACGGTCGGCACGCCGGACATCGCCGTGTTAGTCCTAGTGGATTACGCGACGCGGTATCCGAAGCAGTGCCTCTGAGCAACATCTCCGCGACGCAGTGTTGCAGGGGCACTCTTCAAGATAATCTCCCGGTGGGGATCCCGAAAGAGATCCTCACCCACCAGGGCACAACGCTTATGTCACGTAACACTTCGCGAACTTTACGAGCTCTTGGGCATCAAATCGATTCAAGACTAGCGCTTACCATCCTCAGACAGATGGCCTAGTGGAACGGTTTAATAAAACGCTCAAGAACATGATTCAGTAAATTCGCATACCGATGACGCTTAGAAATTGGGATAAGTGGCTAGACCCCTGTTATTTGCAGTACGAGAGGTCCCGCAAGCCTCCACCGGTTCTCCCCGCTTGAGTTGTTGTACGGACGACGCCCACGCTGGGTCCTCGATGTCATCCGTGAAAATTGGGAGGAGGGACCTTCTAATGCCAAAAATGAAATTCAATACGTTCTTGATCTTCGAGCAAAGCTCCACACACTGGGGCGATTAACACAAGAGCATTTGCTCCAGGCTCAAGAACGCCAACGCCGGCTGTATGACAGGGGTGCTCAGCTACGGAATTTGCACCGGAGATAAAGTGCTTGTATTACTCCCAACATCGAAGCTCAAAATTACTCGCCAAGTGGCAAGGACCGCTTGAGGTCACACGACGAGTAGGGGATCTCGATTATGAAGTCAAACGCACCGATAGAGGGGGCGCTACAAATATATCACCTCAACCTCCTGAAATTGTGGAGGGAGGAGGCGGCCTCTGTGACGCTGGCCACGGTAGTTCCGAGAGGGCGGAGCTCGGACCGGAGGTAAACAAAACTACAATCTTAACACTCCGGTCACTTGTGGGGACCAGCTCTCACCGCTGCAGCTCACAGAGGTTTCCGAAGTTACAAAAAGAGTTTGCGGACGTGTTTTCCCTCTCCGGCCGTACTGAACCTCATACAGCACCACATCGAGACCGAGCCGGCGCTGTGGTGCGTGTCGCCTCTATCGCTAACTCGAACATAAAAAGAAAGTCGCTCGGAAGAATTAGATGCAATGCTCGATATGGGCGTAATAGAGGAATCCCACAGTGATTGGTCCAGCCCGGTTGTTCTTGTTCCCAAGAGTGATGGGTCGGTTCGGTTCTGTGTGGATTACAGGAAAGTCAACGCTGTGTCTAAATTTGACGCTGCACTCCAATGCCCCGTGTTGATGAACTGCTCGATCGGTTAGGTACTGCTCGATTTTACTCGACCCTGGATTTAACAAAGGGCTATTGGCAGATCCCCTTGACACCAATGTCCCGCGAGAAAACAGCCTTCACCACGCCGCTTGGATTACACCAATTTGTGACGCTTCCTTTCGGTTTGTTCGGGCCCCAGCCACGCTCCAGCCACTCATGGATCGGATCCTCAGACCGCGATACCGCGTACGCCGCTGCCTATTTGGATGACATTATCATCTATAGCAATGATTGGCAGCGGCACATGCATCATCTGAGGGCCGCCCTGAGATCGCTGCGACGGCGGGCTCACGGCAAACCCTAAGAAGTGTGCGGTTGGGCGTGTGGAGGTACGGTATCTGGGGTTCCACTTGGGTCATGGCCAGGTGCGCCCCCAAATTGAAAAGACTGCGGCGATATGCGACTTGCCCTAGACCTAAGACCAAAAAGGGGTGAGACAGTTCCTGGGGCTGGCCGGCTATTACAGAAGATTTGTGCCTAATTATTCGGACGTCACCAGCCCGCTGACTGATCTCACTAAAAGGGGGCTCCAGATCCGTCCAATGGTCGGAGCAGTGTCAACAGGCGTTACGCAGATTAAAGCTGCACTTTGTGGGGGCCGCTTTACATGCACCTGATTTTTCTCTCCCTTTTATTTTGCAGACGGACGCTTCAGACAGAGGGCTGGGGGCCAGTACTCGCAGCTGGTGGAGGGGAGGAGCCCGTGCTGTACATTAGTCGGAAGCTCTCCTTAAGGGAGACTAAGTACAGCACCGTGGAAAAGGAGTGTTTGGCCATCAAGTGGGCGGTCCTCACCCTCCGTTACTACCTGCTGGGGCGGGCCTTCACCCTCTGTTCGGATCATGCCCCACTCCAGTGGCTCCACCGCATGAAGGATACTAACGCCCGGATCACCCGTTGGTATCTCGCTCTCCAGCCTTTTAAATTCAAGGTGATCCACAGACCGGGGTGCAGATGGCTGCCGCCGACTTCCTCTCCAGAAATGGGGGAGTGGTAGGCAGGCGGATGACGCCCGGCCTGAGTCGGGCGGTGGGGGTATGTGGCAGCGGGCGTGGTCAAGCGCCCGTCCGAGAGAGAAGCGGTAAGGGCTCACACCTGGGCCAAATTATGACTAACACCTGTCTCTAATTGCAGTAGAGTGAGGAGAGCGGTTAAAAGCCAGCAGCCTCAGAGCAGAGGAGCCCCGACCAGAGCAAGCCAACCCAGTGCGCTTGTGTTGTTATATGTTTGGAGTGTAAATTATTGAAAGAGACGACAATTAAAGCCTTACCCTTTTCGTTGAAACCTTGTTTCCTGTCCTGCTTCCGTGAGAGTCTCACAGTATTCAACTTGTGTTTTTCAGAGAAGACTGTGATGTCATCTGAACTCTCCTGCAGCTTCTCTCTCCCTAATTATCGCCCTCCAAATCCAGATTATAGTTTAAACCTCCTAAACTGGGGGGAGGAGCCTCAAATCATACAGACACCTAGAGAGAGAGAGAGAGCACACACACACACACACACACAGAGAGAGAGAGAGAGAGACACACACACACACACACACACACACACACACACACACACACACAGAGAGAGAGAGAGCACACACACACACACACACACACACAGAGAGAGAGAGAGACACACACACACACACACACACACACACACAGAGAGAGAGAGAGACACACACACACACACACACACACACACAGAGAGAGAGAGAGAGAGAGAGACACACACACACACACACACACACACAGAGCGAGAGAGAGACTTTTGACTTTTACAACTCTTTATTAAAACATGTACTAAAACACTAAAATACAATGTATTTCACACCTGTAGACGTACTGCTACAACATACAAAAAAGAAAAAAAATAATAAAAATAAAAATATAGAAAATAAGAAAATAGAATTTAAAATAACCATTAAACATCACCAATTAAACACTATAGTTTCATCTTCACATACAGACAATAAAGCACCATTCACACACCATTTAGACTCAAATTCAAATACGTTTTTTGTGATTTGATAGAATTTATGTTCCAGTCTGATTCTGGATTCAACCAAGGCAGTAAACATTTTCAGCGCGCTCATATTTCTCCCCTCAGCAGCCATTCTGCAAGTCTTCCAAATGGCTAATTTAGCTTGCCCAAATGCAAAATTTGCCAAGGTACACTGTTCTCTGTGTGTTTTTGAATACTTACATCCATAAATAAAGAATGTCTTGTTAAAACAAAAACCTAGGCTTCCAAGTATTCTTTCCAATAAGGTAAACAGTGATACTAGCCTAGGACATTCAACAAAAACATGGAACACAGTCTCTGGTTTAGTACAAAAATTGCAGAATGATAAAACCGCCATATTAAACTTAGAAACAAAACTATTTGTAGGTAACACACAGTGCAATATTCTCCACTGTAAATCCCCAGATCGTTTTGGAAGGGGACCTTTATACAACAGTCTCCAAGAGGGGGCAAGATCATCAGAGTCCATAAAATACTCTCTCCATTTTGTATCACATCTCTGAATAATATTCCCAAAATAGTCAGTCTTTACACATATCTGATAAAACTCTCTTTTTCCAACAGCTTGAAAATCAAGCTCCTGCAGCCCCTTAAATTTCAATAACTTCCCCTCTTGGTCATCATCTGTGCAAACCCTTGGAGACACAAGTAACTTAACATTGCATCGAATCACCAGACAGGAAACAATTTACAAAATGGAGGAATTGGGAGGGAAAATCAGCTTTCAGACTGTTTATGAAAAATTCCACCATCCTCACAGACCTGAATCCCACCTGTTCACAAATTTCGGCAGCTGGACTCCATTTTCTAGAAGCAATATCAATCAGATGTGCAACTGTGTTCAAACCCTTATCTATAAATGTTTTAGCAATGATATTAGACATGCAAACATTGCCACCAAGAAAGGAGTTATAAAACAGTGGCTCATTCAGGCCAAAATGGTCATTTTCTCGTTCAAATTCCTTAAAAACAGTCCAGGAATTTAAAACTGACGCATAGAATCTTACATCAGATAGGCCTATAACGTTTCGACTATACGAAGACATCAAAAACAATTGTTTATCAAGGGAAAAGCCGCCAAACGTTCTGAACAAAGCCAGGCCAAATGACACCCATGATGGTGTATGCCCTTTAGAATAAAGCAAAGTCTGAGCAACTTTTAACCTCATAGCTTTAACTTTAGCGGTCAAATCAATTAACCCTTGACCTCCTTCAGTAACTGGCAAGTAAAGAACTGCAGGGGGAAGCCAATGGTGACCGTCCCAAAACAAATCTACAAAAATCTTCTGCAAACGTTGCAAAATAGATTTTGGTGGATCAAGTACATTTAAACGATGCCACAACATAGATGCAGCTAAGTTATTAATTATAAGTACTCTACCCCTATATGACAAATTAGGGAGAATCCACCTCCACCTTTGTGGACGGCCAGACACTTTATGAAATATACCTTCCCAATTATTCTCCATATATTGATCTAGCCCCATAAAAACCCCAAGCACTTTGAACCCTTCCAAGCTCCAAGAGCAGAGCTGAGGAAGTACTGGTGGGCCTCCGTTCTCCCATTTGCCCAGCAAAAAGGATACACTCTTTTGCCAATTTATTCTTGAAGATGCTCTTTGATATACATCCAGAGATGCTACCAAATTCTTAACATCCTCATCTGACCTTATTACCACTGTAACGTCATCAGCATATGCACTTAATCTAGCCGTTACCAAATCTGTACTATAAGGACACACTGTAGAAATCCCACTTAATTGACGTCTCAGAACTGCCAATAGTGGTTCAATAACAATAGCATATAAAATACCTGAGAGGCCACACCCTTGTCGTATACCTCTGCCAACTAAAAATGGTCTTAAAAGGGTGCCATTTACTTTAGTATGCTATATACATCCGTGTACAGGAGCTTAACATAAGAAATAAATGATGAACCAAAACCAAAAGCATTAAAACATTTAAAAAGAAAGCCATGATCAACTCGATCAAAGGCTTTCTCTTGGTCCAAAGAAACCAAACCTACATCGAAGTTTATGCACTTTAGCAAAGGAAATCAAGTCTCGAACCAAAAAAAGATTATCAAAAATAGATCGATTCGGAATACAATAAGCTTGATCTAAATTAATCACTGAAGATATACAGAGTTTGAGTCTATTAGTCAAAGCTTTGGAAAATATTTTATAGTCAACTCCGAGCAATGACACAGGGCGCCAATTTTTAATGTCTCCAAGATCACCCTTCTTGGGTAGTAAAGTTATCACGGCCCTCCGAAGGCTCACAGGTAATGTGCCTCTTTCCAGACACTCCGAGAAGACAGAAAACAGGTCCTTTCCGATCACCGACCAAAACTGTTTGTAAAATTCAGCATTCAACCCATCCAATCCTGGAACTTTGCCAGAAGAGAGTTCCTGAACAGCTACAGTCAGTTCAGCAAAAGTCAAAGGTAGATCAAGTCTAGATTTCTCCTCTTCCGTAAGTTGAGGTAAATCTTGAAGAAGAATGTCAGCCATTTCATCATCACAGGGTTCAGGCTTGTAAAGCTCTTCATACAAAGTTAAAGCATGTGACGTGATTCCACGATCATCAGTCACTTTTCCTCCTCCTGGAAGTTTCAAATGACATAAAATCTTCCTATTTACAGTCTTCTTCTCCAGACTAAAAAAGGATGATGTCGAAGCGTCCATATTGTTAAAGGTGGTAAACCTTGCTTGTACAAGTGTCTCTTGGGCCCTTTCTTCTAAAAGATTCCGTAAGAGAAATGTATTCCATTCGAGGATTTCAGCAGTGTCCACACCATCCGCTTTATCATCAGTGTAAAGGATGTCTTGTTCAAGCTGTTTCAATGTACTTTCCAGGATACTTTTATTATAGGCAATATAGTTCTGACAAAAAAGTTTAATTTGTGTTTTGCCAATATCCCACCATTGGCTTAGGGACTTATATAGCATTTTACTCTCTCTCCACGTCTCCCAAAAAAAGGTGAAAGAGTGCACAAAGTTGTGATCTTGCAAAAGTCTACTATTAAACTTCCAAAGCGAGTGCTTAAAAGTGCTCTGTGCAGTAGAAACTTCAACAGACATGTACTGGTGATCCGATAAAGCAGTGGGCATAATACAACTCTTACAAAAACTACCCCTAACACTTTTCTGTACATAAATTCTATCAAGTCTGGCTCCAGATATCATATTAGAGTTTACTTTCAACCAGGTATATTGTTTGGTCTGAGGGAAAGCTTCTCTCCAAACATCTACAAGACAATGATAAGTTAACACAGTTTTAAGTTCTTCTGACGACTGCTTATGTGGTTCTTCATGGTTCCTATCTAAGGTATGATTTATAGTACAATTAAAATCCCCAGCCAGAACAACCATTCTATCCTGCAAAACATCACTTAACGCAGTTTTCAGTTTTTTAAAGAAGAAAATTCGCTCCGAACCAATGTTTGGAGCGTACACATTAAATAGCGAAAAATTGAGTCCATGAACCGTTATATCAACACGCAACATTCGACCAGGAACCAATTCAAAAACACTCACAGGATGCTCCTTATACTCTGGCCCAAAGAGAATTGCAACCCCTGCGCTAACACTAGAACCATGACTTAATATAGCCTGCCCCTTCCATTCACTCTGCCATTGTACTTGATTATTTGGATCTGTATGAGTTTCCTGAAGAAAAACTATACTAGCCCTCTTTATCATAATATAGTCAAAAAGACTAAACCTTTTAACAGCATCTCGACACCCATTAATATTTAAAGTGCCAATTCTCATGGATGCCATAAAGAGAAAAAAAGAAAAATACCCCAAAAATTGCATGCTAGCCATATCACTTTTTGCCTGGTAAATTCAGTATACTTCTTACATTACAAAGGATCTTCTTAAGGCGGTACCGCTTTGGTCTATCGAGCTCATCAAAGGTTGCCTTCCGCGATAGCTACAGTACAAGACATCAGAAAAAGTTTCAAATCTGGAAAGTACGACTCAATACTGGGCTTGCGAAGCCCCTTTGTGTGGTCAAGGAAGGTATTTATCTGCTGTAATGAGTAAAGTTTAGTCCTACCTTCAGAGATATTTTCCAAGTCCATCATGTCATTCCCATCATATAGTTCCTCGTCATCTTTATCGAAATCCACTTCTTGCGAAACATTATCTCCTTGACTCTGATCAATCGATTCATCAGTACTTATTTTAATATCACTTAACGCTACTTCGGTTGTATTTGTTGTTCATCCTCGAGTGATTCAGCCTCATGTGCATCTTTTACATGTGCCTGATCTGAACTCAACTCTGGCTGTGTGACAACGGGTATGACATCAGCTACCTGGGCAACCTGAGCTATCTCCACGAACTATTGCTGGAATTAGCCGACAGGAATCTTTCCCCATTATCCTCAAGCGAGCCACTGGCGCTGACTCACGACGGCTTGTGGAAGTAGTAACGGCGCAAGCGTCCGCAACGCCAGAACCTCGCTACCCACCAGCATCAACCATATTATCAGCCAAAACTTCATTAACACCATTTCTATTACGATTCGGGCAAGTCTGTCGAACGTGTCCGAATTCGCCACAAACGAAGCACTTCATGGACTCAGAACTTATAAAAATAATGTAATCCTTCCCTTCGATAGTTAGTTTCGCCGACAAGTTCAAAGGATCGCTCTGAGAATTCAAAATCATGAAAACCTGGCTCGAAAAGACATTACATGTTTAAGTTGGGGATTTTTGCATCCAAGCGTGATCATCTTAATGGGACTCACTAATTTACCATATCGCAATAGTATTTCCTTTAGCTTCTCATTTTTGACAAATGGAGGTACGTTTGACAAAACAATCTTTTTTGATGGGCTCGACAGAGGCAAAACGGGCACAAACATTTCATTTATTGTTAATCCGCTCTCTATTAAATCATTAACCATTTGGCTTTGACTTAAAAAAATGACTATCGCCTTATTCATGCGAGAGGCAGACCTGATGTTTACGCCGACGACTACAGCACTCACGGCCACCAGGCAATCCTCTACTGACACAGACGCATCAGGCATACATTTGCAACCATGTCTGATAGTCAGTTGCGAGAAATCACCCGCATTAGTCCCCATTTTCCCCACTCACTGACCGAAGTCAGCCAAAAATAATCCTACCACTTAATAAAACTAAATTCAAGAAAGAGAGGAAAGAAAAAAAAAAAAGGAAAAAAAGAAAATTAACGAAAAAACACTCAACAACACCGCTCACCCACGCCAGACTCCGTTCACTCGCTCCCGGCATGCAACACACAGAGAGAGACAGAGAGAGAGAGAGACCTCAGGATCTGTCCACAGGTGTAACTCTATTCTTTATGAAGTTGATTTGTCTTTCATTCTGTATCTGTTCAGCAATAAAACATGTTATATTAAAACAAATATGAAAATCCTAACTAATACGACTCTCATGATGTTTTGCAGCAGATCTTTTGGACTCCTAGAATGGATCAGTGTCAGAATCACATTTATTAATTGCACAAGTTTCAGTAAGTTCAGTTTATAAGTTGTAGGTCTCTGTCTGTTTTTAGCATCGCATCACTTCTTTTATTCCATTGTAAAAAGAGATTGTGACACCTAGTGCTCAACTCTCATAATCACTCTTTATTTCTGACAGAAATCAATATCAAATACATTCATTGACACTATTTGACTTGATCTGATCTTTATAATGTCTTCAGTCTAATGCAGATGATGTTCTGTAGTCTTGATTCAATCATAATAAAGACAATAATTCAACTATTAGTCTGGACATGAAGACAAACTTTCATGAAAACTGTTGCATTGTGGTTATTGAGACTGATGTGTCGCCTGTTGAGGGATCAGAACGACTCGGTTACTAACGTAACCTCGGTTCCCTCTCGAGAGGTCTCTCCTATTGCGTAAGTAGCTTATGCTATGGGAACACCATCCAAAACGCCGTGCATGCTGACTTCGCTCTATAAAGCCAGAGGCAGATGCCTGAGCCTTAAAGCAAAGTGATTATCCAACAAGCCAGCCAGTTTTTCCCTAATGAACGTCGTTTATCAGGATTGTGTGACGCCGCTATGGCAGCCACATAGACTTTGAGCGCGGAGGGTGTGCGGCCCGCCTCCAGCAGCTCTTTTAAAAGGCGCAGTACACTTGGTATCTCATGACGATTTGGGGTTCAAGCTCTTGGTATCACACCAGTCACTGAACACTTTCCACTTTTGGGCATATAAGCTGCCTGTAGAGGGCGCCACGCCTCGCGTGATGGTTCTCAAAACTCCACTGGGGAGGTTCTCGGGAACCCGTTGAGGGGCCATGCATGGAGGGCCCACAGATCGGGGTGGGGATGAAGAATCATCCCGTTGGCCTGCCTGAGGAGGTCTAGCCTCAGCGGAATCAGCCATGGGGCATCAGTTCTGGAAACCCCGTCTGGTTTTTCCAGAGAGGGGCTACCAGGAGCACTGCACATTTCACTTCCCTGATCCGACTGATGACCTTAGGTAGCATCGCGATCGGGGGAAAAGCATACAAGGGGCGGCTCGGCCAGACTTGGGCGAAGCCGTCCTGCGTCTTTGAGAAGAAAAGGGGCAATGCGATTTTCCTGGAGGCGAAGAGGTCAACCTCTGCCTTGCCAAAGTTTTGCCATAACCACTGAACCGTCAGGTGGTGGAGAGACCATTCTCCTGGGAGAACCTTGTCTCTGGACAGCATGTCCACTCCCTGGTTCAGGACGCCTGGCACATGCGCTGCTCTCAGCGAACGCAAGTGGTGCTGTGACTATGAGATGAGCTCCCTGGCCATAGAGTGCAGGGAGCTCGACCTGAGTCCACCCCTGGCGATTTATATACGATACTACCGTCATGTTGTCCGCTCGACCAGGACGTGTTCCTTTTCAGGTACGGAAGCAGGGCTCTGAGAGCCAAGGCGACCGCTTTCATTTCCAGACAGTTTATATGTAGGCACTTTTCCGGGTTTGACCAAAAACTGGAGACAGGCCTGCCCTCGTAAAGGGCCCCCCCATCCTATTTTGGAGGCATCTGTCGTGATCATTTTTCTCTGTGTGTTCACGCCCAGACTATTCACGCAAGGCGTCGAATAGAGAGCGCTCTGATGAGAGGCGCGCCGTCATCTGCACTGAGTCTAGCACTATTCCCAGAAGAGATATTCTGGCTGGGGGATAGCACGCTCTTTGCAAAATTTATTCTCAGACCCAGGCATTCTAGATGGCTGATAATCCAAGATCTGTGTGTCGTTAACTGACCCTCTGATTGTGCTATGATTAGCCAATCGTCGAGGTAATTCAGTATTTGCACTCCCCGCTGTCTCAGGGGGGAAAGTGCCGCGTCCATACATTTCGTGAATGTACCGGGGCCAATGATAGGTCGAATGGTAGTACTGTGTACTGGTATGACTGTCCCTCGAAAGCTTAATCTCAGAAAAGGCCTGTGATGAGGCGCCATCGAATGTGAAAGTAAGCGCCTTTCAAATCCACTGATAGAAACCAATCCCCGGGTGAACTTGTGCGAGGATATGTTTGGTTGTTAACATTCTGAACGAGCTTAATCATAAAAAGCTTTGTTCAGATGTCTGAGATCTAGGATGGGGCGGAGGCCACCGCCCTTTTTCGACGAGAAAATAGCGGCTGTAAAAACCTGCCTCAGCTCATAGAGGGAGGAACAGTTTCTATAGCCTCTTCTCTATCAGTTCGAGCACCTCGGTGCGTAGAACATGTGACACATCTTTCCTCACTTTCGTCCTCGACCATCGAAAGCGGGGTGGTCTCGCGAGCTGAATTGAAGTGAGTAACCGTGTTTTATTATGTTCAAAACCCATTTTGGCATATCGGGATTTTTTCCCAGGCTTTTGCTCGCGACAGATATGGGCTGAATGTTGGCTGTGGGGCGTGTCGCAGTGACGTATGGGCCCCACCGCAAATTGCCTTGTGCTAAAACTGAGTTTACAGCTCCCAGAGGCGCAGGTGCGCGCTGAGCAGCTGTGTTGAGTGCCGAGTGCAGGAGTGCGCGTGAGCTTACAGGCACGCACGCCTATCTCCGTGAATGCTCGCGATCGTGAGCTGGAGAAATGTTTGAAACCGTATAGACAGTGTTTACAGGTGGGGGTGCATACATTGTAATAGGCACGCCGCCACTTTCATAAAGCTTCCCGCCTTAGCTGGAGTTGCTTGGCTCGCGTGTCACATCTGTGATGCTCAGCGACATGAGCCATAGAATTGTTTGAAACTGTATGGGCAGCTTTATGGGTGGGGGTGCATATACTGTAGTAGGATCGCCGCCACTTACATAAAGCCTCCCACTCAGGCGCGGGTGTTTTTGGTCATGCATACAGTGTTTGTAACTGTGGGAGTGCGACTTTAGTGTGGACACGTGACCCCTTAGTGACACAGGCAGAAAATGTGCTAACACTGAGCTTACAGCTCTCAGAGGTGCTGGCGCTGAGCAGCTTTGTTGACTGCAGGGGTGCGTGGAGATTACAGGCACGCCGCTATCTCTGTAATGCTCGCAGCAAGAGCCGGAGAAATGTTTGAAACGACAGTGTTTACGGGTGGGGTGCATACATTGTAATAGGCACGCCACTTCCATAAAGCTTCCCGCCTTAGCGGGAGTTTTGGCTCGCTGTCGCGATCTGTGATGCTCGCAGCGTGAGCCAGAGATCTGTTTGGAACTGTATGGGCAGCTTTATGGGTGGGGTGCATCTACTGTGGTAGGCACGCGTGCCACTTTCATAAAGCCTCCCGCTAGCGGGCGGGTTTTTGGCCATGCATACAGTGTTTGTGTGTAGGGGTGCGTGCAGGACAGCAGGCACGCGCTACATTTATAGTATTTCCGCTTTTACTGGGGAAGTGTTTATAACTGTGGGAACAGTGCTTGTGTGTAGTGGTGCATACATGACAATAGGCACACGATCTACATTTATGGGGCGCCCAGCTCGAGCTGGGAAAGTATTCGGCACTGTTTGGACAGTATTGATATGTGGGAGTGCGACTTTAGTGTGGACACGCGGACTCTTAGTGACACAGGCAGAAAATGACTTTTTGTGATTTCTGTGTGTTGCCGCGAAAACGGCGCTTGATTGCAGGTGAGCGAAGTTCTGTGACTGGCCCATTGACTGCTGTACAGACATTTCCAGCCGCCTGTAAGGGGACTGGGTAATGTTTTACACGCTTTGCTCGCTGCAGTGAAGCTGCTCAGCTGAACTCTCTTACCGCGCTGGTGCCCGTGCTCGTGGTCCGCTAATGTCGACGGCGCTGGGTCGAGCGTCGAGCCCGCCAGTCGCCGGATGCAGCGCCAATTGGAAAGGCTGTCATCCTTTTCACCATCGCCCCTGGCGCCGAACGAGATGAGACCCACCGCTCTGTTGGAGGGGTGCTGGTCCGTCTGCGTGAATTGGATTGGTGGCGGGAGTTCTCGGTGGTGGTGAAGCACGCGGGACTGGCCCGGCGTGACGTCACTGAAGTCCACGTGCTCTGGCGACCTCCGTGGAGCAGCGCTTTTTCTTGCGCTGCTCGAACAGAGGGACGGCAGCGCAGTGGTAGCAGGCTCGTTCGCGGCGAAGGCTGGCGAAGCGAGCGGCTCGTTGAGGCCCAGGGAGTCACATTCGGGCATCCGCCGAGTGAAAGCAGCTTCTGGCGTGGTCAGGTTCCAGGCAGCGAGTGCAGATAATGTGATGGTCCCTGTCAGGAAGAAGGCCTCTGCACGAGGCGCAGGTCGAAGGCATTTGGAACAACGCCTGAATTTGCTCTTTTACTAAATACAAAAAGCGTCGCAAAGGCTTAACACTTGCAAAGTAGCTTAGTAAAAAGGATATAGGGATGCGCGCCAGATGGCGTAGCAGAAGGCTTCGAAGGCGGCTGAAGGCGCCGGCGTCCTCTTAGCAGTCCTGCTGTAGGCTTGTCAACGGCGGGCAAAAGACTCCAATAATCCAATAATAAAAAGGAGGTCTTCGCTGAAGGAGATTAAATCTAAAGGAACTCGTATGATGGGGTGCCCATTATATAGCCTGGCTATGCTAATTTCGGCGGGCTCTGAGCGCTGAACGCGATGGCTACCATTGGTCGCTGCGCTCAGAGTCGCCCGTCATTGGTTCGAAGCAGTTGCCGCAGCACAGCCAATGACCGAGCTGCCTCGCTCATTACTGTCTGCTGTGCAGCTGCAATGCGTTTTACATAAAGACTTCAATATTTCTCGAGAAATGGAGTTTTCCCATAGCGTAAGCTACTTACGCAATAGGAGAGACCTCTCGATAGGGAACAACAGTTTTCACAAACACAACAACAGTGCTGTTCATACTGACACAATATTCTCATAACCAATCACTTCTCCCACCAATAAATCACATCCCTCCACACCAACAGCTGAATCTATTTTCACACCATGACATGACGAGTTAAAACTCCCGCTGTCTGTGGCAGTCATGCTCCCCACACACAAGAGCCGACACAACTCGCTTTCCTTTTTTACAAAACAGTTCTACACAAAAAGAAAAACACAAACTATAAACAAAGAAAGATAACTAAATAAAGAAGAAAAAAGATAGAGAAGTGTAAACCACACGTACATCACACAGCAGATACACGCTCCCCACAGTCACACCGCACATGTGCACGAGAGAGAGAGAGACACACAGAGAGAGAGAGAGAGAGAGAGAGAGAGAGAGACCTCAGGATCTGTCCACAGGTGTAACTCTATTCTTTATGAAGCTGATTTGTCTTTCATTCTGTATCTGTTCAGCAATAAAACATGTTATATTAAAACAAATGTAAAATCCTAACTAATACGACTCTCATGATGTTTTGCAGCAGATCTTTTGGACTCCTAGAATGGATCAGTGTCAGAATCACATTTATTAATTGCACAAGTTTCAGTAAGTTCAGTTTATAAGTTGTAGGTCTCTGTCTGTTTTTAGCATCGCATCACTTCTTTTATTCCATTGTAAAAAGAGATTGTGACACCTAGTGCTCAACTCTCATAATCACTCTTTATTTCTGACAGAAATCAATATCAAATACATTCATTGACACTATTTGACTTGATCTGATCTTTATAATGTCTTCAGTCTAATGCAGATGATGTTCTGTAGTCTTGATTCAATCAGAATAAAGACAATAATTCAACTATTAGTCTGGACATGAAGACAAACTTTCATGAAAACTGTTGCATTGTGGTTATTGAGACTGATGTGTCACCTGTTGAGGGATCAGAAACACTTTTATATTGTACAACTGCTCCAAATCTGCACAAACACACTCCAAATGCATTTCAATGGAATTGATCATAGATATATATTTCATATCAATGTATTTGATTTGCTGTAAAATATCAGTTTATAACAACATGATTTTGTCCTGAATGTATGTTTATTATAATCTCTTTTATCACTTCATTCATATCTCAGTTTGCATGTTTTGGGCTTTTGTGCAGATGTGACTCTTTCCTGTCCTGTAATTATGGGTGTAGTGTCTGTAGTCACACAGTAGGTGGCGTTATACACCAGTTCAACTGAACGACTCATGAACTGTCCCGGACTACTATAAGAAATGAAAGGGGAATCACTTCAGCAAAATATCCAAATGGATCCAGTTTATATCAAAACTGAAATAAAACGTTTGAATGATCAAATAACAACAGAAATATATTCAACTATTTACAAACATATTTACTGAACTCAAATGGTCCATGAAGCAAACAATAACACAATAAACAACACAAACAATCAATAAAGGATGAACGGAGTGTGTTTGGGAATGATGAATGAGTTTTATCTGTGGCTGTGATGAGTTCTGATGCTTGATGTTTGTCGTCCATGTGTTCATTATCGACAGTCCCAAATATAGTGAAAGATATCAGCGTTCTCAGAATATAATCCAATTATATTCCACATCTCGAGATTCAATTCCATGATTTCCTGTTAAGTCAAAAGGGACATTGGAATGATTGGGAATAACAACATGGTGGCCCTGTTGAAAAAAAAGCCCTGCACCATGGTACAGTGATCACACTCATGCTCTCAAGAGTGCAGCTTGGAAAATGGAGCACAAGTGAAAGAATACAAAATGAGAGGTATTTCACGGTGCATGGAAGGATAGTGTCTGTAGCTACAGACAGGCACTAAAAGCTGCCAGGTCAGCATATTTTAGCAAACTCATAGAATATAATCACAACAATCCTAGGTGTTTATTCAGTACTGTGGCTAAATTGGTTAGAAATAATGCCTAAACAGAACCAGATATTCCGTCGCAGCTCAAGAGTAATGACTGATTACTTCAATAATCAGAAATAAAATTGGAATTGTGTAATCATCTGTAATAGCACCTGTGCATTAAACAGTGTCTAATAATTTTCCTCACGTGCAACTTCAATCCTTTGCTATCGTAGGTCATGAAGAGCTAACAAAACTTATCGAAACATCAAAAGCCACAACATGTATGTTAGATCCAATACCAACCAAGCTCTTAAAAGAGGTATTCCCTGTAATATCAGAACTTCTTATTATTATTAACTCCTCGCTATGCTTAGGACATGTCCCAAGAAACTTTAAAATGGCAGTTATAAAACTGCTTATTAAGAAGCCACAACTTGATCCTGGAGAACTGACTAATTATAGACCAATTTCAAATCTCCCATTTATGTCGAAAATACTAGTAAACGTAATGTCCTCCCATATATGTTAATTTCTACAGAGAAACAGTATATATGAATCTCATCACAGTACAGAGACTGCTCTTATCAGAGTTACAAATGACTTGCTCTTATCATCTGATCGCAGCTGCATTTCACTTCTAGTGCTTTTAGATCTTAGTGCTGCATTCGACACAACAGATCACAACATTCTCTTGAATAGGCTAGATAATTATGTTTTCATTTGTGGAGTTGCATTAGCAGGGTTTAGGTCCTATTTAGCAGACCGCTAAATAGAGAGATTAAAGAGAGAGATATTATCAGGAATCATGGAATAAGTTTCCACTGTTATGCCGACGATAACCAACTTTATATTTTTCAACACCTGATGAGATTTCACAATTCTCTAAATTAGCAGAGTGTATTAATGAAAAAAAGATTGGATGGCCAGAAATTTCCTTCAACTCAATTCCGACAAAACAGAGGTGCTAATTATTGGACCAAAAACCTCTAAAAATATGCAGCTATAATATAATTTGACTCTCGATGGGTGTACTGTTACATCATATTCAACATTCAACTAGATTATTGTAATGCATTAGTGGGAGGATGACCCACATGAGCATGGAGCCAACGGTATTATTCATGGAGCTTTTCAGGCAGGATATTCCCCTCTTGGAATACTCAACCAAGTTCCTTCACTTTGCTGCTTTTATATCAATACCAGCAGGGCAGGACTGGGAAGATAAATCGGTTTGGGATTTTACATGGCAACTGGCCCAAATCTTGTGGAGCAGGGGGGCACGTTTGGCGGCCAACCCACCGGCCCACTCGATTCTCCCGATGGCCAGTCTGCCCCTGATCGGCCCCAAAGTGCGTTGGCCAACTGGGAAAATGCCTGGTATGCCAGATTACCAGTCCAGCCCTAAATACTGGACATTTACCTCAAACTCATTTATGGAATGGGATTAAACTTTCCCAGACCCACAGCACTTCTGGAGGCGGAAAATCTTTCCTTGTTGAATTACTTTCTAGCCACCGTAAATAACCATTACACTTTACTTTCAATAAGTCTGATAGAGATGTTGACTACTCCCTGCACACCCCGTATCTCCAAGTTAACACTCCATTCAGTTCTCCTAAATATATGTTTTTTTTATGGGCTCATCCTCTCCAGGTTCTGGTGGTCGATTTCTTGCCGCAGTCAGCTTTTTCAGTCAGCCCTTGCCACATATGCTGTGAATTGTGGCAGTAACCCCGGGCTACTACCTGCGCCCATGCCTACCACGGTTAATGAGCCCATGGAGAACACGGAGGTCATTCCCCAGTCTCTGCCCATCCTCAGGACCATAGAGGTCGTTCCCTAGTCTCTGCCCATGCTCAAGACCACAGAGGTCGATACCAAATCTCTGCCTGTACTCTCTTCCATGGCTCTCAGCCACAAGCCTTCCATGGCTCCGCCTTCCATGTCTCTGTCCCTCGAGCCTCGCATGGCTCTGCCTCTCTTGGTTCCACCTCCCTCGGATCCATCCTCAGATGCTTCCTCGGCTCTGCCCTCTGAGTCTTTCTTGGCTCTGCCTGCTTCCCCAGAGTCTCCTCCAGCGGTTCCGCCTCCCGACCCAGTCCTTGCCCTGTGGCAGCCTCCCAGGCCTCCAGACCCAGTCCTTGCCCTGTGGCTGCCTCTCAGGCCTCATGATCCATTCCCAGCCCTGAAGCTGCCCCCAGGCCCCCAGATCCTTTCCCAGCCCTGAAGCCACCCTTAGGACTCCTGATCCTCCTCCTTGGATCCTTCATATCTTCTGCATCATCATATCCTCCTCATCCGTCTTAGGGCACCAGGAGTTGCCCTTTATAGGGGGGAGTAATGTCACAGTAATGTCCATAATCACTTCCATCGGTTCATCATCCGCACCTGCCTTCCATTCCCTCATTAGTTTCCCTGTGTATATATACCCTCAGTTGTCAGTCCTTGAAGTGTTACGTTGAGTTAGTGAAGTGTTACATTAAGATTTGATGTTAAGATTTATTGTGTGTTCTACTCCAGTGTTTGTTCCACTCCAGCGATTATTCTTAAAGGATTAATAGAATCTGCTCCTGCATCTTCTCTCTTCCTCTACCACTCCAAGACACCAACGTTTCAATTATATTTTTGTTTCATTTGAAGTGTAATTTGAATTTAGAAATACAGTATTTTTGGTAAAACATTTTCAATAAATTATATTTTTCAAAATCAAAATCGACTGTTTTCGTATTGTTCGATACAAACACTGTTAATAGACATGATTTGTGTGTCAGTAGATGACAATCAGTGCCAGTCCCCCATCAGTATGTTCATAACATACTTATAATGTCTTTGACAATGTGGGGCCCCTGGCGGATTGGGGGCCCTAAGGAACGTCCTTCGTTTGCCTTTAGGGAGGATCGGCACTGTTGAAATGTATTAATAATACTTCCATTCTCTCTAATTTAACAGTGCCTACATCCATATCCTGAAACACATTTTCCATGAGTTTAATAGTATGCAGTTAATGCAGAAAAGAACACAAGTCAATATTTCAATTCTTATAATTCGTTGCTTACATTTACACGGTCAACTTTTTATGAAGTGCTGTCTTTGTTAATATCACTGGTGCTTGACAGGACTTTTATAATAGGTCACAGACGGTGCTTGAGAAGAACCTCCATAAGTGCTTTGCATACTCAATTTCGCCAAACCCACTTGTGCCTAGATTTGGAGCATGCTTGCACGAAAATACAAAAACTTCTTGGCCTTGACCATTGACTTCTAAGTGAACTTAGAATAGTGTTTGAATTATTGAACAGTGTTTTACTTGTACTGTACAATGAATACAAGAGCTCATTTATTTGTGTAACATGCTGTGAAACAAATGTTACAATTCAACTACACTGTAATTTAGAAAAACTGTCTGAACAAAGACAATATAGTCCATAAAGTCAGCTGTTATTTATTATACTACAGATCATTTATCATTTATTATTTCAGTAAAAAATAAAAATAAAAAAAACAGATCATGTAACATAAATCAGTACAGTTCTGTGAAAGCAAGCAGTTACACAATCATTTAAAACTAAGTTAACAATAACCATTAAAATAAAATAAAAAATGAATCACATTTATTTGTTGCTTAGTATGTTTTGTTATAATCTATATCATTTTATTCAAGCATTGTTAGGTTATCTTACTGATGTTATATTGTTTCATACTATTATAAACATTTTTAAATTCATAGTCATAATGATTATTACAAATATAATAAACTGTATTTACAAAATAATGTAGAACTCTAGACTAGTTTTGAATGCTGGTAGAAATGATGCTACTGGAGCAGCTATATACTCTGAATCTGTCTGATTTAATTACTTGAGTGACGCCAGCAGCACATTCTTGGCATCTTCAGCTATTTCATTCAGAAATGTCTTCAGCGTGTTTGAAACTGACACAAAAGAAATGCCTGAGCCTATTATAGGTATGCAATTAAGAACACGCCTCACTGTGCTTTCTGTCACTTTAAGAGAGCTTTGTCTCAGCAGAAGAATAATTGAACCAGCGGTTATTTCTTCACACACAACTGATTTCATCTCACTCTTTAGAAACTTAATACTCTTCCCAGATCTTTCACTGATCCTCTGCAGAGATTCATCATCCAGACCAAATACAGTCTTGTACTTTTGTATCTCATATACTATCAGAGCTATATCTACAAAGAATGAAAGATCATGAAAAGGAAGCACAGCCACACCAGCAGATAATAAAGCTACTCTTAAAATGTTTTTCTCTAGAGCTTTCTTCTTTCTCTCAATAATCTCTGTTGTGATATTTGGTACAGTCAACATCAGCACATGTCTCTTGTGTTGTGGGAGTTCAGTCTCCATCCTCTCATGCAGTGAATTAAAATCATAGTTGTTGAGATACCTGCCAGAAATCAAGAACACATCAGGATCCTCTACACCGATCCCTCTCAGACCTACAGACACAGAAAAAGACATCATTATATATGTAACGAATGCAGGAATGCAGACAGGAGGTGCAGATCCAATTGCAGGTTTTATTAATAACAAAGTGAAAACAGATAAACTGGGAACAAAAGAAAGATCCACGATGGGAAAAAGAAACTAAACACGAGATAACAAACAAGAGTGAACAGGCAGGGAACATCCACGACGGGCAGGGGAAACATACAAAACGGTCAGACCATCGGCATTCAACGTGAGCAAACATTAATGATTGACAAAGACTGAACAAAGAACCAGGGTTTAAATACAGACAGGAACAAGCAAGGGAATGAGGGACACCTGGGGAACAATCAGGGAAGGAGAAACAATCAGTGGAAAACCAATCATAAAAAGAACTACAACGGACTACAAAAACCAAACAGGAACTAAACTAAATTTCAACATAAAAGCACAGAAGCAAAAGACAACAGAGAACATGACAGCATAAGAGAAACTACAAAAGGACTACAAAGACCAAAACAGGAACTAAACATAACAGTACAAAAAACAAAAGACAACAGGGAACATAACATAACCCCCCCTCAAAAGGACCGGATTCCAGACGGTCCTAAAGAAAACAACAACAACAAACACAAATAAATGTCCAAGGGGTGAGGGATTGGAACAGGGGGAAAACAGACAGACCAAAGGGGGTACAGGGACAGTCCAAGGAGGCACAAGGGGCAATTAGGCAGTCCACGGGTGCACAAGGGTTAATCAGGCAGTCCACGGGGGCACAAGGGGCAATCAGGCAGTCCACGGGGGCACAAGGGGCAATCAGGCAGACCAGGGGGGCCTAGAGGGCAGACAAGCAGTCCACGAAGGCGCAAGGGGCCGACAGGTAGACCAGGGGGGCAGAGAGGGCAGGCAGGCAGGCAGTCTATGGGGGTGTGAGACGGGGCCAGGGTCAGGTGGCCTGGGGAGCCTCCACCGGGTAGGAACAGGTTTAGGAGGCCAGGGAGGTGGCCACAAGGCAAGGACTGGTTCAGGAGGTCTGGGAGGTGGCCACAGGACAAGGACAGGTTTAGGTGGCCTAGGAGGTGGCCGTGGGGCAAGGACTGGTTCAGGGGGCCTGGGAGGAGGAGTGGCCACTGGGGAGGCCGGTGGAGCCGCGTGGGGCGGAGCCAAAGGGGACCTCTGAGGCGGAGCCAAGGGAGGCTCGAGAGGCGAAGCCGAGGGGGGTGATGGCTTGGAAGGCTCAGAAGGCAGAGCTGAGGGAGGCTCCGGAGGTGGAGCTGAAGGAGGCTCAGGGGGCAGAGCCGAGGTAGATGGCGCCGTAGGAGGCTCCAGGAGCGGGGACCTGGAAGGCTCTGGAGCCTCTGGGGGCAGAGCCGTAGGGTGCTCGGGAGGCGGAGCCGAAGGAGGCTCGGGAGGCAGAGCCGTAGGAGGCTCGGGAGGCAGAGCCGTAGGAGGCTCGGGAGGCAGAGCCGTAGGAGGCTCGGGAGGCAGAGCCGTAGGAGGCTGGGCTGAAGGAGGCTCGGGAGGCAGAGCCGTAGGAGGCTCGGGAGGCAGAGCCGAAGGAGGCTGGGCTGAAGGAGGCTCGGGAGGCGGAGCCGTGGGAGGCTCGGGAGATGCTGTAGGCGGAGCCCTGGAAGATCTAGGAGACGGGGCTGAGGAAGGCAGAGCCAAGGATGACTCAGGAGGCCCAGGAGGCGGAGCCGTGGGAGGCTCTGGAGGCTGAGCCGAGGAAGGCTCCGGAGGCGGGGCCAAGGAAGGTGACGCCGTAAGAGGTTTCAGAGGCGGAGCCCTAGAAGGCTCTGGGGTCTCTGGGAACAGAGCCGTAGGAGGCTCGAGGGGCGGAGCCCTGGAAGGCTCGAGAGGCGGAGCCCTGGGTGGCTCAAAAGGCCTCGGGGGTGGAGCCCTGGTAGGCTCGAGATGCTTGAGGGGCGGAGCCCTGGAAGGCTCGAGATGCTTGAGGGGCGGAGCCCTGGAAAGCTCGGGAGGCGGAGCCCTGGAAAGCTCGGGAGGCGGAGCCCTAGAAGACTCGAGAGACTTGAGACTTGGGTGGCGGAGCCCTGGAAGACTCGGGAGGAGGAGCCCTGGAAGGCTCGAGAGGCGCTGGCTCTAGTACGGGCACGACCACTGGCGCTGGCTCTTGGATGGTCCTGGCTACTGGCGCTGCTCTTGGATGGTCCTGGCTACTGGCGCTGGCTCAGGGACGGTCACGGCCACTGGCGCTGGCTCAGGGACGGTCACGGCCACTGGCGCTGGCTCAGGGACGGTCACGGCCACTGGCGCTGGCTCAGGGACGGTCGAGGCTACAGGCGCTGGCTCAGGGACGGTCGAGGCTACAGGCGCTGGCTCAGGGACGGTCGAGGCTACAGGCGCTGACTCAGGGACGGTCGAGGCTACAGGCGCTGGCTCACTGACATCGGAGGCTACAGGCGCTGGCTCAGGGACGGTCGAGGCTACAGGCGCTGGCTCGGGGACGGTCGTGGTATGCGCCGGCTTGGGTTTGCTGGGCGCTGAAGGCAGAGCCACGGGGGGTTTAGGGCACGGGGCTGCGGCAGGCGGAGGCTGGTGAGCAGAGACTTTTCCCCTTCTCCTCTTCCTCCGGGCTGATGCGACTGGTGAAGCTGGAAAGCTGTTCCTGGTCATCGTGGCCTCAGGCTCGCAGGCCGTGGCTGACGAGGGCTCAGGCTCAGGCTCGCTGACCGTGGCTGACGAGGGCTCAGGCTCGCAGACCGGGGCAGGCGTGGGCTCTGGCACGCAGACCGGGGCAGGCGTGAATGGGGAGCCGCACAACAGCAAGGTTAACTCCAGGAAGTCGTGGAGAGTCCAGCCGCATGATGCCGGTGGCAGCCGCTCCTTCAGCCAGCCACTCAGGTTTTCCCTGAAGAAGACAACCAGGGAGGTGTCCGAGAAGTCCGCAACAGCCGCCATTTTAAGGAAGTCGCGGACGTGGGCCTCAATAGGACGGTCCTCTTGCCTCAGGCAGAGCAGGTGGTATCTGGCGCGTAATACTATTGGATCCATGGTTGGTCAATCGTTCTGTAACGAATGCAGGAATGCAGACAGGAGTTGCAGATCCAATTGCAGGTTTTATTAATAACAAAGTGAAAACAGATAAACTGGGAACAAAAGAAAGATCCACGATGGGAAAAAGAAACTAAGCACGAGATAACAAACAAGAGTGAACAGGCAGGGAACATCCACGACGGGCAGGGGAAACATACAAAACGGTCAGACCATCGACATTCAACGTGAACAAACATTAATGATTGACAAAGACTGAACAAAGAACCAGGGTTTAAATACAGACAGGAACAAGCAAGGGAATGAGGGACACCTGGGGAACAATAAGGGAAGGAGAAACAATCAGTGGAAAACCAATCATAAAAAGAACTACAACGGACTACAAAAACCAAACAGGAACTAAACTAAATTTCAACATAAAAGCACAGAAGCAAAAGACAACAGAGAACATGACAGCATAAGAGAAACTACAAAAGGACTACAAAGACCAAAACAGGAACTAAACATAACAGTACAAAAAACAAAAGACAACAGGGAACATAACAATATACATGTATTTATGAAAAGATTATTTTAATACTCAGAAATAATAATATTTGCTTGTAATATCATTTTAGTGTTATTAAATGTACATGAGCAGATATTTATAACTGACTGTTTTCACACAAGACTTCTTTTTACCAAAGTGAAATAATTATTCTACTAAAGTCACTGTGTTGCACAAAACACTGTCATGTAATAAACATCATAAACAAACCGTTGACACAGTCCTCTCGTATGTTGTCCAGCGTCTTTTTCTCATCAAAGTTTTTCTTTCTTCTTTCAGCATCAATACTGGAGTCAATCTTGGAACGAATAAAATAGAAATTCTTCTTCATTCTCTTGATCTCTTTGACCAGGTCAGCGTGACATTCTCTGAAACGATCTGAAGCGATGATGATGAAAAAATCATAGCGCTCAAACTGAACACGTTTAAGATACTCATGAGCTTTGAAGTTTAGTGTTCCGATTCCAGGAAGATCCCAGAGTTTCATATTTTTATATTTTGGGTGTTTGTAAGCTTTGGGTTCTTTAGTGGTCTCTACTTCACCAGTTTCAGCTGAATCCTCATCGTCATCTCCCAAACCCCTAAAAGCATTGATAAATGTGGACTTTCCAGAACCAGATTCCCCCGTCACAGCAATATTAAGTTCTACACGATCTTGCTGGTCGAGGAAATGTTTGATGGTGTCAACAGCTGATGACAAATCCTGAGTAGATATACATTCTTTAAGTTCTTCCAGCTCCTCCTGAGTTATAACAGAGTAATCTTCTGATGTAGACATCTATAAAAGTTAAGTACAGAATTGAATGACAGAAGTGGATATGTTGGATAATATAAATTAAAATAAAAATTAAACTGTTAATTTCAAAGTATAGCAACAGGTGACAATCATCAAGATTGGTAAAAAAGCCACAAAGTTAAATAGATTTATTTCATTAAAGCATTCAGTTTACATTAAATAGTTATAATAGAGATGAAATTCATAGAAAATTTAAATGATGTAAATGTAACAATTTGTTAACCAATATAAAGATTACACATGTAAAAAGAAACACTTTTTAATATATCCATGGAATAATGAATCTCTTAACTGATATTTGTGCATCTTTCATTTTTAAAACACTCCCTAACTTGGATTGCACTTGTTGGGATCACTGTTTAATGTTTTTCACTTTTGAGACCCTCCCTAACTATGGAGCCAGAAATATGACAAAACAATTTGAATTTGAATTATAAGTGTGATTTGTCGTAATGTAATATTACGTTGTATTTGAAATAGGTTTGAATTTGAAATTTTGAAACTCCAATCCTGGACATTTCATATTAACCAAGCTGAATTGTTTTTTTTTTTTATTGCACAATTTTATAAATATGTATTTTCAAACAGCAAATGTTTGGTTCTGAATTCTTACACTGTAAATATCCCGTTTTCAAGATTACGAAATTTAGAACACCAATTCAGATCTACAGAAAGTGGGTCAGAGGTCAAGTTTCCATGTTCCTCAGGGAAGAGTAGAGGGTCTCGGGAAAAGTCGAACTGAGCATTTTGGCCAATTACAGGCCAATAATTCTCTGGCGCGAGCGTGATTCAAAGGTCGCCGTTGTGATCATGAAGTGGTTCTTAAACTTTATGATTTATATTTTTATGGTTAGCACATTCTCAGCACGAGACATCGGTCTAAGCCAGGGGTCGGGACACATGTGGCTCTTTGTTAAAAATCAGGTGGCTCGCCGGGTCTCTCACCAACACATGATCATTTAACACTTTATAGAGATACATTTCCAGCAGAAAGTGTGGGTGTGATTGCAAAGCTTGAAGTCAACGACACTGTTTTGATTTTAAAGCCTACTTCTAGTTTGATGAAACATGAGACATTCTTTAGATTCTTTACTTTCCCAAAACTTCTGAATACACTCTTCACACACACTGTGACCACAGGACAGGACAACAGGATTTGTAAAAATGTCACAGCACACAGGACAAGAGAAATCCTCCTCAGAAAGTTTAGACGCCATTTCACAGATCTGTCCTTTACAGTTTCACTTTCAGTTTAATAATCCAGTTTTAACACTCCGGATTCTCATCCACAGCAGATACTTTCCTTCAGTAATGTTCATCAGAAATATTACAAATGATCCCGTGTTCAATCGCAATATTTTGTGGAGTGGTGGTGGTGTAGTGGTCTAAGCACATAACTGGTAATCTGGTAATCAGAAGGTTGCTGGTTCGAGCCCCACAGTCACCACCATTGTGTCCTTGAGTAAGACACTTAACTCCAGGTTGCTCCGGGGGGATTGTCCCTGTAATAAGTGCACTGTAAGTCACTTTGACTAAAAGCATCTGCCAAATGCATAAATGTAAATGTATAAATGTATGAATAAGATTGTGTTTCTACAGGTCTGAGATCATCAGACACTACAGATTAAACATAGAAACATCTGATTATCTTCATATAAACTCACTTATTGTTTAGAATCAATTCTACACCATTAGATTACAGAGAATATGAGATATGAAGGATTTTAAGGGATGTAAATAATGACTGGACTGACTGATATCCATGGCCGTAACTACCATTGAGGACACCGAGGTCATGTCCTCGGTATTTTTTTTCTTGAAGTGTCATTTCATTGCACAAAGTTCTTGGATATATATTGCCATTGACCACAAGACTGCAATCTCCAAATGTGGACATAGTAAGTGCATATAAAGAAGGAAGAGAAGTGGCTGAAATTATATAAATCCTACGCAGTGAGGAGAGATACAGCACAATATATCAACAAGCAGTGCAGCTGGCCAGCACCATTGATGTTGTACCTGTGAAGAAGAGAATTGCAGTAAAACAGCAACATAGAGGCAATGTACTAGCAGAATCAGTTGGAGAGCATTTTAGGTTGAATTTATTTCTTCCCTCCATTGATCATGTCACCACAGAACTGAAGACCCGATTTGCTGAATCCAATGAAGCGGCCCTGCTTGCCGCCTTCTTAGTGCCCAAAGCTCTGCCACAGCTGAGTGAAGAGAAAGAGGACCTTCTCTTGTCATGGTACAAAAAAGACCTGCCTCAACCTGAGGCTGCATAGCAGGAAATACACAGATGGAAGTATTGTTTCCAGAACTACACTGAGCCTCTCCCAGAAACTGCAAAGGAAACATTGCAGAACATAGACATGGATTTTTATCCTAACATACAATGCATCCTTTGCATCTACCTGACATTGCCAGGCACCACTTGCTCTGGTGAAAGGTCTTTTTCGGCATTACGTCGTCTCAAAACCTGGCTTCGATCTACTACGGGTGACGAGAGGATGTCTGTTCTTGCTCTCATGAATGTCCACAGAAACATGGAAGTGGATCCCAAAAGAGTCCTGCAAAGGTGGGATGCTTCTGGCCACAGAAGAATAGTTACTTGTTTTGATAAAAGGTGAAACTGAATTACTGAAAAATAAAGGTATTCTTTATTATTTTATGCATTGCAGTACAGGTGTTGAATCAACTAACAGTTGAGTCAACTGAACTTATAATGGAAATATTTTTCTATCAATTACAGTTAGTGGTGAGAACCCAAGTCAATTTCAGAGGATGCATACACTACAAATGGATCTCCACCATTTCAGAGGTTGCACAAGAAGCCACAACTACCTACACACACACACACACACACACACACACACACACAAACACACACGCACTGTGCACAATTTGCACATGTTGTTATTGAAAATAAATAGGTTGTCAGCCAAACCTTTTTTTTTATGGGGTGGTATTTTTGACCTCGGTATTTGAAAAATCCTGGTTAGGGCCTCGCTGATATCATTTAATAAACACAATAACTCACTGTTTGGTCGGCCACCATTTCTGCTGCTTTGATGAAGAAACATGAAACTGTTTGATTCTTGATCTTTGGCCATTTTCTCACTTTCTCTCATTGAGATAAACATCTATTATGTGTTCAATTGAGGAAAGAGTGACACAGATTTGGAACTACATGAGAGTGAATAAATGAATAAATAACTATTCCTTTAATGTCTGTATTTAATCCGATATGAAGGTTTTTTATAAAAGAATTAAAGATAAAAGTGTTTTAATTACCTTGAATAAATGAGTGAAGTGCAGAAACATTCACATCATCTGTTGTGTAGAAGAATCCTGATCTATTATATATATATTGACACGACTCGAGTAGAAAGTCAAACCATGAACATCTTCTGTCACAGGACACACACAATGAGAGATCTGAGAGAGAGAAATGTGTCATCTATCTGTCTACCCACTCATGACTCCTACCACATCCGTCCTCTGCTGTATATATACGTATAGTATAAGAAGTTAAACTGGTCTTGCGATCTTGAGATTCACAGGAAATGGTTGGAATATATTTAATCACACAAACAAATACAATGAAAATGAACTCGGGGAAAGTGAATGTACAAAAGAACTTAAAATGGGAAGAGTCAATGTCTACACTATAAATAATGTTGACTGTTTAGGAAACATTTCTGTCTCAGTTCTCTTGTTGTGTGTCATGTGACAGAAGATGTTCATGGTTTGACTTTCTACTCTGTTTTTTGTGCTCGAGTCGTGTCAATATATATATAATAGACACTAGGGGTCTCTCTTGAGCGCCGAATATGCCTCTGATCTATAAAGGCCAATGGGAATTAGGCAGACAGTATTAAAACTGTTATTTGATGATGTCATTCAGTATAAGATGTTATATTAAAACTCATGAACTGTCCCGGACTACTATAAGAAATGAAAGGGGGGAATCACTTCAACAAAATATCCAAATGGATCCAGTTTATATCAAAACTGAAATAAAACGTATGAATGATCAAATAACAACAGAAATATATTCAACTATTTACAAACATATTTACTGAACTCAAATGGTCCATGAAGCAAACAATAACACAATAAACAACACAAACAATCAATAAAGGATGAACGGAGTGTGTTTGGGAATGATGAATGAGTTTTATCTGTGGCTGTGATGAGTTCTGATGCTTGATGTTTGTCGTCCATGTGTTCATTATCGACAGTCCCAAATATAGTCAAAGATATCAGCGTTCTCAGAATATAATCCAATTATATTCCACATCTCCAGATTCAATTCCATGATTTCCTGTTAAGTCAAAAGGGACATTGGAATGATTGGGAATAACAACATGGTGGCGCAGTGTCTTCACTGATATGACGTCATCAGCAATCCAGTTGTATATAAATATATACTGTATATATGAGTGTGTGTGGCCAATGTGAAACACACGATGTGTTACTCACGCCTCGCTCACGGAGTGTGTGAATCTGCCGTTATTAGTAAAACAAGTGAAACACCCCCTATTCATCAACCAGCAGAGGTGCAATGAGTCCCCTTTTTAAATATTCTTTGTGTTTCCATCTCAAATGAGCTCAACTGGTCTCACCATGTCATCACAGCTGTATGAAATAATACTTATATGATTGTTATATAGCTGGATCTACAGGTTTCCTTTCAGTGAGAGACTTTGTTAATCTAAACTAAACTCTCCACACAGACACAGTTTACACATCTGTTACACAACACAATATATAATATATAATATACCCCCTCTTGTGTTATTAAGAGAAGTATAAAATGTACATTTGTATTTGACCAGTAAAGCTGGTATTCAATGCTAAAAAATACACAAAGACAATACACAAATAAAACACAGATCAGTTCCCCCACCCCTACCGGTATGTCGAGGGGTGTGAGAGAAGGAGAAGTTGTTGGAGAGAGCAGCAGGTGTTGCTATAGGACGTATCCATGTCTCCGTCAGTGCCAGGATGCTGTGTGGCAAAGGCTGGAATGAAGGCAACTTTTTTCACAGCAGACTGGCAGTTCCAGAGTCCCACTGAGAACGAGAGTGGAGCAGGTGCTGAAGTGCAAATTGGCCGTAGGTCGGTGTGGGTTCGCGTTTGGTCTTGCATCTTTATCTTGTGAACGGTCTATAACAGATAACAGGGATGTGCTTGAAGGCATGTGTTATTAGTGATCTAGACATGTTAGTATGTATAAGTAAAATAATACTTATAATGATAGTATTTGACTAACTGGGGCCCAGGTCAGGAAGCAGACAAACTGGTTTATCCGAACGTCTGCTAGCTGCCTTGAGATGTCACATGAACTACAACACATAGAGACTGTATCACATAGATATCTCATAGAGACTGTGTCTGTTCCCTGAACTACCAAACACAATACCCTCACTAAATCATTTAGAATGATTATGGTCAAACTTTAGCAAAACAAACAAATTAAAGATAATTATCATATAAATATGGGTGATTCTCGCGAAATCCAGATTTAGAAGGTGTCCAGCATCAGAATTTTTAAAATGCCCTTAAAGCCAATTTTCTTTTTGCACATATAAGATTAAGGTCTGAACTTACTATAACCATTATTTTTAGAAGATTTAAAAAAATATTTCCTATGTAATTATTTACATTTTTAGATGAAGTCCATAAAAAATTATCATTACCGCAACATGACATTACATTAAATATATGGTTAAAAATGTGTATTTTTGGCTAATGTTAAAGTAGACTCTTATTACTCGTGCTCAAAGCTATGTAAAACTCTGGAGAGATTACTTTTTCATATTTATTATTTTTTGTAATTTCCTTATTTTCTCTCATTACCGAAACATACGTGATGATTTATAATTTATTTTATTTAATTGTTTTACTAAAAGATAACATACACATTTGTTATGTAGCAGACCTTAAATAAGTAGTGTTGTATAATATGTATATACATTTTAAAACAAAATATGATTATCTAATTATTACTTAATTTGTAAAAAAGATACATGTTGCGGTAATGAAAATGCCATTTCTGTAATGAGGTTCAATGTTTCGGAAATTTGAGTTAGCTCACACATTCACTGTTGACAAAGGGGTTTGATGCCTAACCTTATTTTACATATTTAAAACGCATACAATTTTTAAAAGAATATTTATTTCATGAACAGAGTTTCATTTTCTCATTTTTCGTAATCATCACAGTACCATGCCTTGTGTTAACAAGTGTTGTGTATATAAGTTACAATGTTATGCTCATAAAGAATCATGTCATGTAGCCTACACTGTAGTACTAACAAATATACAACCATTAGTATAAATATTATAATTTGTATTATATATATTGTATTATATAATTTTTCTCTCATGCTGTCTACTTGTGAGGTCCTGAGTAGTCTTAATTTTACCATTTTCTTTACGTTTCCGATACCTGGAAAAGGAAGTTGAATGAAAGGTGAAATGCAGTAAGCACGGACATAAATACAAACTTTGGACTATGATAAAAATAGTTTAATTGTGTTTGTGTGTGCATGCGTATGTGAGTGATGTGTGTGAAAGAGAGTGTGTGTATGTAAAATGTAGTGTATACTGTACAATTATGTCAGCCTTCACGTTTGCATGTCAGCGTCAGTGTGTATGTACATGAGTGTGTGTGTGTGTGTGTGTGTGTGTGTGTACGCACACACATGGGCATGTCTGTATGTGATGTGTGTGAAAGAGAGTGTGTGTGTGTGTATACAATATATACTGTACAATTATGTCAGCCTTCACGTTTGCATGTCAGCGTCAGTGTGTATGTACATGAGTGTGTGTGTGTGTGTGTGTGTACGCACACACATGGGCATGTCTGTATGTGATGTGTGTGAAAGAGAGTGTGTGTGTATACAATATATACTGTACAATTATGTCAGCCTTCACGTTTTCGTGTGTGTGTGTGTGTACTTACTGTATGTTTCTGTGCGTGTGTCTATGTGGGAGTGAGTGCAAATGTTGGTCAAACCAATGAATCCAAGTTATATTTTTCTAGAGATGCACCGATTGACCGGCCAGGGACCGATTTTCCACATGCTCGGCCGGATCGGTGACCGGCCGGTCAGCCTCACGTCTTTACAATTCCAACCCGGTCCGTTTTGGATAACGTCACAGCCGCACGTAAAAATATAATTGGCCAGGAAGATCTTCACTGTGAGTGAAGAATACATAAAGTTCGCAATTTGTAATAATTGTAAGGCCAAAGTAAACCGTGGGGGAACCACCACAATAACTTTCGGAACAACAAACATAATTAGACATTTAAAACACCATCACCCAGCTGAAAATGCCCATTTAAAAAAAAAAGTGAAAGCGGCTAAAGCTAGCCAGAGCTCAGAGTATGAGGTACTTTCAGATGTCGCGTTGCCCGAGTTGTTTAATCTCGTGTCATGTCACACACGCAGCCTGTTATCTGTCAACATTTGGGTACACAAATCCAGGAGAGGGGAAGTGGGGTGCTGGATGGCAGTGGCAGGCTAAATACTATACAAATTGTGCCGTTGTGATTTAAAGTGCTGAGTAACGTAATTTTCCCACCGTGTCCGATATTAAAATCAGTGCGACACACATTGCAAAAGGCGTGGGCATTGTCGATATGGCTTCGGGAAATGAAATAAAATTTCTTCTTCTCCTCCCATCTACCAGTGATGCTTGATTTAACATCCCGCGTCTACTGCCTGCGCAGATATCAACAGCGCAAATGGGTTGTAGGTTGCCAGGTTGAGGTCATAAATCTAAATAATTGTTTTGTTAGACGAGTAATAAAGAGAAAAAGGTCAATTTATAAAAATAGTGGAAAATGACATCTGTTATATAAAGCAACTCATTTGCAGTTAATTGTTATTTCTAGCTCTTTCCAGACACAGAGCACTTTATTTTGAGAGTTTGTTTAAGTGAGAGAAGATCCTGTAACTTAGTGCAGTTTGGGGGAAATTGTAATGTCTAATAATTTATTTTATTATGAAAATAAAATGTTGCATTGAAGAAAGGTAGATTTTGTTTGTACATGCGGTCAATAATAGTTCTTAGAAAGAAAATTGGAAAAAATCGGTATCGGCAGGTCACACTTCCAGAAAATCGGAATCGGCCAAGAAAATTGCAATCGGTGCATCTCTAATTTTTTCCCTATTATCACCCTGTCCCCTGACCTCTCTCTCTCCTTTCTTCTGTACTCCTCAAGTAACACTGCATTGCTGTATATTTTTTCCCTATGCTTTGCCAGCCTGTCTTTTGCTGATGCCCTTTTCTTTTCAACTGTTGCTTGCCTGTAAAAAAATACACAATAGTCATCTTGAATGTAACATTTCTTGAAAAAGACATAGAAATATATTGTTTCTGAGTAAAATTTATAGTAGGTGGCCTATACTGCATTCATACTGCTTTTTGTGGAAGCACTTCATAAAAATGAAAAATTAGTGACCCCTGCTGGGGGGGTTGTAATAGCTATTTTGTTTACGCAATTTGTTCAAGAAGTGTTTAAGGCAAATATCAAGTTATATTGAAATGAGCAAGAGTTATAGTGCACGTCCCTCCTTCAGAAGTCTGTTTCTCATTACCGAAACATTGAATATCTCCACCGCAACAGGCCTTCAATTGTTGCGGTGAATGATAATGGTGTTGCGGAGGATGAGCGACCTTAAACATTCTTGCTAACAGTGGAAGCTAAATGAGGGTTAGCTAAACTTTCCCTCTCTTTTAATAATTAGACCATAACGGGGTATATAGTAATCAAAAAATTTAAATGGCAACATTTTTTAAAACTTCACAAACTCATGTTTCAGTAATGAGAACTAAAAAGTCGTGTAGGTACTATGACAAACAAAATTTTTACTTTTATTTGGAGAGAAAAAATAAGAACTGCTTACCTGTTAGCCATCTTGAGTGTCACAGTCAATTACGTCCCTTCCAACAAAATTTCTTGAAAATGTTAGTTCCTTGAGGACTTAAACGATGATTGAAAATTGTTGCGGAGAATGAGAAAATTGGTCTTGGACACATTTATATTCCTTATTATTGTCACTACATTTAACATTGATCACCAAATACCACATGTTTCTTTACTGTAAATGTTTATAGTATAACATGCACTGAAGCTTTTTATTTTTTATATTTTTTAATTATAAATATTTCCATCTCAAAGAACACAAATCCAGTCCAGACGCGTTGCGGTAATGAAAAATTTCCCCTTAAATGTGGAAAAAACAACAAAATTGTTTATGATGTCATTTTAAATCATGTGCAAAATAGTACATGAAGAGATGTTTATAACTGTATCCTCCTTATTTTGATAGCATTTACTTTTATCATCAAAATGTTTCATGACACCTCATATGTCTAATTTCGCCAGAATCACCCATATAGGGCTATTAAACATTAGATTGCTTTATACTAAAGCACTAATTGTAAATTAAATTATTACAGATCATAGTTTGGATGTGCTCTGTTTGACTGAAACCTGCTTAAACCAGATGAATATATTAGTTTAAATGAATCTACTCCCCCAGGTTATTGTTATAAACACGCGCCTCATCTGAAGGGTCGAGAAGGAGGTGTTGCTACTATTTACAGTGAAGTTTTTGGCATTACTTAGAGGACAGGATATAAATGTAAGTCTTTTGAACTAATAATGCTTAATGTGACACCGTCAGATATAAATAAAAAAACTCTGACATCTTTTACCCTTGCTACAGTGTATACATCACCCAGACCTTATTCTGATTTCCTTGGTGAATTTGCGCTTGTAGTTACTGTAGATAGAGCTTTAAACTGATATTTTACAGCAAATCAAATACATTGATATGAAATATATATCTATGATCAATTCCATTGAAATGCATTTGGAGTGTGTTTGTGCAGATTTGGAGCAGTTGTACAATATAAAAGTGTTTCTGATCCCTCAACAGGCGACACATCAGTCTCAATAACCACAATGCAACAGTTTTCATGAAAGTTTGTCTTCATGTCCAGACTAATAGTTGAATTATTGTCTTTATTCTGATTGAATCAAGACTACAGAACATCATCTGCATTAGACTGAAGACATTATAAAGATCAGATCAAGTCAAATAGTGTCAATGAATGTATTTGATATTGATTTCTGTCAGAAATAAAGAGTGATTATGAGAGTTGAGCACTAGGTGTCACAATCTCTTTTTACAATGGAATAAAAGAAGTGATGCGATGCTAAAAACAGACAGAGACCTACAACTTATAAACTGAACTTACTGAAACTTGTGCAATTAATAAATGTGATTCTGACACTGATCCATTCTAGGAGTCCAAAAGATCTGCTGCAAAACATCATGAGAGTCGTATTAGTTATGATTTTCACATTTGTAATAATTACATTATTTGTCATTTACCACCAAAGACAGTTACTTTATCAAATTTTCCACCTTTTGTTAGTGATGAAATATTAACTCAGGCGTCTCGCTACGGAAAACTGGTATTTCTAATCAAAACAATTCCAATTAGCAGTGAATCCCCATTGTTGAAACACATTGTTTTGCATATATGATAGTTCAAGATGATGCCGAGTTAGATCTGGCACATCGTTTTAGGACTGACGGATTTGAGTGTGTAATTTTTGTCACAACAGTGAAAACAAAGTGTTTTGTGGTGGGAAATAGCAGCACCAGGACTTCACAATATTATCATCAACTCTTCACAGTATCATCATCAGCTCTTCATCATCAGCTCTTCATAGTATCATCATCATCATCAGCTCTTCATCATCAGCTCTTCACATTATCATCATCAGACCTTCACAGTATCATCATCAGCTCTTGACAGTGTCATCATCAGCTCTTCACAGTATCATCATCAGCTCTTCACAGTATCATCATCAGCTCTTCACAGTATCATCATCAGCTCTTCACATTATCATCATCAGCTCTTCACAGTATCATCATCAGCTCTTCATCATCAGCTCTTCACAGTATCATCATCAGCTCTTCACAGTATTATCATCAGCTCTTCACATTATAATCATCAGCTCTTCACAGTATCATCATCATCAGCTCTTCACAGTATCATCATCAGCTCTTCACAGTATCATCATCAGCTCTTCATCATCAGCTCTTCATAGTATCATCATCATCATCAGCTCTTCATCATCAGCTCTTCACATTATCATCATCAGACCTTCACAGTATCATCATCAGCTCTTCACAGTATCATCATCAGCTCTTCACATTATCATCATCAGCTCTTCGCAGTATCATCATCAGCTCTTCACATTATCATCATCAGCTCTTCACAGTATCATCATCAGCTCTTCACATTATCATCATCAGCTCTTCACAATATCATCATCAGCTCTTCACATTATCATCATCAGCTCTTCACATTATCATCATCAGCTCTTCACAGTATCATTATCAGCTCTTCACAGTATCATCATCAGCTCTTCACATTATCATCATCAGCTCTTCACAGTATCATCATCAGCTCTTCACATTATCATCATCAGCTCTTCACATTATCATCATCAGCTCTTCACAGTATCATCATCAGCTCTTCACAGTATCATCATCAAATCTTCACATTATCATCATCAGCTCTTCACAGTATCATCATCAGCTCTTCACAGTATCATCATCATCAGCTCTTCACAGTATTATCATCAGCTCTTCATCATCTGCTCTTCACAGTATCATCATCATCAGTTCTTCACAGTATCATCATCAGCTCTTCATCATCTGCTCTTCACAGTATCATCATCAGCTCTTCACAGTATCATCATTAGCTCTTCATCATCAGCTCTTCACATTATCATCATCAGACCTTCACAGTATCATCATCAGCTCTTCACAGTATCATCATCAGCTCTTCACAGTATCATCATCAGCTCTTCACATTATCATCATCAGCTCTTCACAGTATCATCATCAGCTGTTCACAATATCTTCATCAGCTCTTCACAGTATCATCATCAGCTCTTGACAGTGTCATGATCAGCTCTTCACAGTATCATCATCAGCTCTTCACATTATCATCATCAGCTCTTCACAGTATCATCATCAGCTCTTCACAGTATCATCATCAGCTCTTCATCATCAGCTCTTCACAGTATCATCATCAGCTCTTCACAGTATTATCATCAGCTCTTCACATTATAATCATCAGCTCTTCACATTATAATCATCAGCTCTTCACAGTATCATCATCATCAGCTCTTCACAGTATCATCATCAGCTCTTCACAGTATCATCATCAGCTCTTCATCATCAGCTCTTCATAGTATCATCATCATCATCAGCTCTTCATCATCAGCTCTTCACATTATCATCATCAGACCTTCACAGTATCATCATCAGCTCTTCACAGTATCATCATCAGCTCTTCACATTATCATCATCAGCTCTTCACATTATCATCATCAGCTCTTCGCAGTATCATCATCAGCTCTTCACATTATCATCATCAGCTCTTCACATTATCATCATCAGCTCTTCACAGTATCATCATCAGCTCTTCACATTATCATCATCAGCTCTTCACAATATCATCATCAGCTCTTCACATTATCATCATCATGCCTTCACATTATCCTCATCAGCTCTTCACAGTATCATTATCAGCTCTTCACAGTATCATCATCAGCTCTTCACATTATCATCATCAGCTCTTCACATTATCATCATCAGCTCTTCACATTATCATCATCAGCTCTTCACAGTATCATCATCAGCTCTTCACAGTATCATCATCAGCTCTTCACATTATCATCATCAGCTCTTCACAGTATCATCATCAGCTCTTCACATTATCATCATCAGCTCTTCACATTATCATCATCAGCTCTTCACAGTATCATCATCAGCTCTTCACAGTATCATCATCAGCTCTTCACATTATCATCATCAGCTCTTCACAGTATCATCATCAGCTCTTCACAGTATCATCATCATCAGCTCTTCACAGTATTATCATCAGCTCTTCATCATCTGCTCTTCACAGTATCATCATCATCAGCTCTTCACAGTATCATCATCAGCTCTTCATCATCTGCTCTTCACAGTATCATCATCAGCTCTTCACAGTATCATCATCAGCTCTTCACAGTATCATCATCATCATCAGCTCTTCACAGTATCATCATCATCATCAGCTCTTCACAGTATTATCATCAGCTCTTCATCATCAGCTCTTCATCATCAGCGCTTCACAGTATTATCATCAGCTCTTCATCATCAGCTCTTCACAGTATCATCATCATCAGCTCTTCACAGTATTATCATCAGCTCTTCATCATCAGCTCTTCACAGTATTATCATCAGCTCTTCATCATCAGCTCTTCACAGTATCATCATCATCAGCTCTTCACAGTATCATCATCATCAGCTCTTCACAGTATTATCATCAGCTCTTCATCATCAGCTCTTCACAGTATTATCATCAGCTCTTCATCATCAGCTCTTCACAGTATCATCATCAGCTCTTCACAGTATCATCATCAGCTCTTCACAGTATCATCATCAGCTCTTCACAGTATCATCATCAGCTCTTCATCATCAGCTCTTCATAGTATCATCATCATCATCAGCTCTTCATCATCAGCTCTTCACATTATCATCATCAGACCTTCACAGTATCATCATCAGCTCTTCACATTATCATCATCAGCTCTTCACAATATCATCATCAGCTCTTCACATTATCATCATCATGCCTTCACATTATCCTCATCAGCTCTTCACAGTATCATTATCAGCTCTTCACAGTATCATCATCAGCTCTTCACATTATCATCATCAGCTCTTCACATTATCATCATCAGCTCTTCACAGTATCATCATCAGCTCTTCACAGTATCATCATCAGCTCTTCACATTATCATCATCAGCTCTTCACAGTATCATCATCAGCTCTTCACAGTATCATCATCATCAGCTCTTCACAGTATTATCATCAGCTCTTCATCATCTGCTCTTCACAGTATCATCATCATCAGCTCTTCACAGTATCATCATCAGCTCTTCATCATCTGCTCTTCACAGTATCATCATCAGCTCTTCACAGTATCATCATCAGCTCTTCACAGTATCATCATCATCATCAGCTCTTCACAGTATCATCATCATCATCAGCTCTTCACAGTATTATCATCAGCTCTTCATCATCAGCTCTTCATCATCAGCGCTTCACAGTATTATCATCAGCTCTTCATCATCAGCTCTTCACAGTATCATCATCATCAGCTCTTCACAGTATTATCATCAGCTCTTCATCATCAGCTCTTCACAGTATTATCATCAGCTCTTCATCATCAGCTCTTCACAGTATCATCATCATCAGCTCTTCACAGTATCATCATCATCATCATCAGCTCTTCACAGTATTATCATCAGCTCTTCATCATCAGCTCTTCACAGTATTATCATCAGCTCTTCATCATCAGCTCTTCACAGTATCATCATCAGCTCTTCACAGTATCATCATCAGCTCTTCACTGTATCATCATCAGCTCTTCATCATCAGCTCTTCACAGTATCATCATCAGCACCATGATAAAGATAGTTTGCAGTTTAAATTCAGACTTTGATTGGCCATAAACACACTCTGTGCTGTCATAGACATGTAAATAATGTTGCATGTTATTCTTCCTCTGTTCTGCAATTAAATTATTGAAGACTGAATTAAATTTTATGGCAAACTGCTTCTAAAGTTGAATTGAAAGAAGACTGAAACATTCTTATCTTGATCAGTCTGATTTCTGCAGACTTTCACATTTAGTCATGTTTGAATGTGTTTTACTGCTCTACCCACAATCCTTTGAGTTTAATAATAAATCATCTTATAAATCTAAAAACTGAACATCTTCACAGGTCACTGTAGCTCAAACAGATCTTGATGATTCGTGACTGTTCACAGATCAGTTTTCGTGTCTTAATCATAAATCAGTGTTATAGTGTTTGAGAGGTCACATTCTTGAAACACACGATAAATAAATGTGAAACTTTCAGATGTTAGTTTTTATCTAAAGAACATCTGCATGAATTCAGACTGTGTGTTTAAAATGTGGAACTGAAAATCAAAGTCTGAATTTCAAACCACAAATGTGAATATGTGAAATGTGTAAATCTTCAATATTAAATAATAATAAATGTATATAGACGGTTGTTTCACCCCTCATGAAAAGTAAAATAAAAAGCGTCATTAAAGGTTTCTGTCTCCACAGTCAAAATAAATGTTCAAATGTTTAATAAATACATTTTCTTTTTCTTTAGAAAACCACATCAAGATCTCTTCTGGAAGACTGTCTGAGACACGTTCAACTCAACTTTCAGCATTTACGATTGAAAATGAAGCAAAACTTCAAATAATCTCTCAAACTCTAAAAACTGTTCAACAATAGTTCAACATCAATCCTGTTGTTGGGAATGAAGGTCACAAATGATCATTTCTGGACTAAAAAGATGCTGAAAACAAAAACTTTGAGAACAAAGACTTTAAATGTTGTTTTAAAATATACTTTGTGCTTTTATTGTTGATTCTGTTCATTCAAATGACTGTATATAAATAACTATATTAATAACAGACAATGCCCAAAAATAAAAACCAACTATCTGAAAAATACAATAGAGGAAGAACTGAGAAATTAATCAGTTAATTATTGAAATGTTATTAATATTTTACAGTCTAGATCAGAGGTTGTCAAACTCTTTAACCATTTCTAGATTTACTCACTGTCTCGATCTCAGGGATGACTTTTCTCTTATTGTGATGAACAGATCTATAATATTCATTGCACAGATGAGTGATATCTGCTTAGTTTTGGCCAGATTCAGTGGCGGGCCACTGAATCTCTGTGTGTGAAATAATAAATGTGTGTGTGTGTGTGTGTGTGTGTGTGTGTGTGTGTGTGTGTGTGTGTGTGTGTGTGTGTGTGTGTGTGTGTGTGTGTGTGTGTGTTAGTGAGAGCATCAGAGAAAACTAACGTGCCTCTTTCCCAGTCCAGCTGAACTCTGACCTTCTGGAGTTTCTCCGTCACTGATAGGAGAGATTACTGTGGGGTCCCGAATGCACCATATTTACCAGTGAAATGCCCCAAAAGCCAGAATCCACTGCTGGAGAATATTTGATTCTTCTTCTCAGCAGATTCTGTCATCACACCCAGAAACTCCGACCTGAACATCCCAACAGTGAAGACGTGAAGTGAAGCCTTCTGATCCCCGAACACACTTACAAGAAAACCGTTCTGGGTTATTCGGAAGCAGCTGTTGCCGATCACTCGATCTCACACTGGTGAAGTCATCTGACACGATGAGATTACGTTGAGCGCTGTTGGGGTCCAAAGTCACTGGATCTGAAGAGAGAGGACAGATAAACACTCAAACACACTCAAATAAGACAGAAAAGATGAATGTATTGTTGTTCTGAACTCATTCAACATGTTTCTGCATCTTCTGCATCACACTGAACTTCATGTTGCTCAGGTGTTTTGACACATTGATCAATGTTTCGGAAATGATTTCTGGATCCTTCAGTTTAAACTGGGTTCTGAAGAACATTCAGGAGTCAGTGATGTTGTGGGTTTGGAAACGAGAAACACAAGACCTTTCTATTGTGCTCTTAAATTATTTATGATAACATGTTTATATTACATACAGTATAATGAATATTCAATCTGCTGTAAGGACGTGCTTCATAACTGCAGGAATGAAACATCTCCAGCGTTCATCTCCTCCTCAATGGCTTTGATTGTGTCTGAAAGTGATGTCATCTGTCTGCTCATCTTCTCGATCTCCACCCTCATCATCCGACTCTTCTCAGCTTATTCTTCTTTCAGTTCTGTTATTCTCTCCGTCTCTTCATCACGTAGAAGCTGGTAAAGTAGGGGGCAGCAGCTCCAGCAGGGGGCCCCAAACTTCCCTATCCCAAGCCACATTAACCAGCTCTGACTGGGGGACCCCGAGGCGTTCCCAGGCCAGTGTGGAGATGTAATCTCTCCACCTAATTCTGGGTCTTCCCCGAGGCCTCCTCCCAGCTGGACGTGCCTGAAAAACCTCCCTAGGGAGGCAGCCAGGGGGCATTCTTACCAGATGCCCAAACCACCTCAACTGACTCCTTTCGACGCAAAGGAGCAGCGGCTCTACTCTGAGCTCCTCACGGATGACTGAGCTCCTCACCCTATCTCTAAGGGAGAAGCCCGCCACCCTTCTGAGGAAGCCCATTTCGGCTTAGTAAGGACTAGTTCTTTCGGTCATGACCCAGCCTTCATGACCATAGGTGAGGGTAGGAACAAAAATTGACCGGTAGATCGAGAGCTTTGCCTTTCAGCTCAGCTCTCTTTTCGTGACAACGGTGCGATAGAGCGAGTGCAATACCGCCCCCGCTTCCCCGATTCTCCGGCCAACCTCTCGCTCCATTGTCACCTCACTCGTGAACAAGACCCCAAGGTACTTGAACTCCTTCACATGGGGCAATACCTCCTTCCCTACCTGGAGTACGCACTCCATCGGTTTCCTGCTGAGAACCATGGCCTCAGATTTAGAGGTGCTAATCCTCATCCCAGCTGCTTCACACTCGCCAAGCGATCCAGTGAGAGCTGAAGGTCATGGACCGATGATGACATGAAGACAACATCATCTGCAAAAAGCAGCAATGAGATCCCCAGCCCACCGAACCGCACTCCTTCCCCACCCCGACTACGCCTCGATATCCTGTCCATGAATATCACAAACAGGATTGGTGACAAAGCGCAGCCTTGGCGGAGACCAACCCCCACATGGAATGAACTCGACTTTGTGCCGAGGACCCGGACACAGCTCTCGCTTTGGACGTACAGGGATTGGATCGCCCTAAGAAGGGACCCCCACCCCGTACTCCCGCAGCACCTCCCACAGTCTCTCCCTGGGGACCCGGTCATACGCCTTCTCCAGATCCACAAAACACAAGTAGACCGGATGGGCATACTCCCAGGCCCCCTCCAGGATCCTTGCGAGAGTAAAGATCTGGTCCGTCGCTCCACGGCCAGGACGAAAACCGCATTGTTCCTCTTCAATCTGAGGTTCGACAATCGGCCGAACCCTCCTCTCCAGCACCTTGGAGTAAACTTTACCAGGGAGGCTGAGAAGTGTGATACCCCTGTAGTTGGCACACACTCTCTGATCCCCCTTTTTGAAGAGGGGAACCACCACCCCGTTCTGCCACTCCTTAGGCACTGTCCCAGATTTCCATGCAATGTTGAAGAGGCGTAAAATACCAAGAGGAATAAAAGCCATTTCAGAGAAATATATCATGACTGAATTACATGTATGAGTTCATTTGTATAATCTTAAATCACACTGTTCAGTTCAAACCTTAATATAATATACAGTGGGAACCAAATTGCGTTTAGACTTCTCAAATATTCTCAGTTTGTCCTGTAAGAGTTTTATTTCCGTTTGGAGTTTCTCCTGAAAGAAATCAACATGTTAACATGCTTTCATTGAGTGTATTAATGGAAACACATTTATTATTTATATTATTATTTATATCTTCTCCAGTCAGATCGTCCAATCGTCAGCCTGTGAGATCGCCAATACACGATATTATCGCGCGGGGTGAGGGGCAATAATTTAATTATTTGCTCATTTATCATTGTCCATCATTTGGTGAACAAAAATGGAGTTGGTGATGAAGAAAAATGGCACGTCACCTATTTGGCATTATTTAAGTTTTAAACCAGACGCAAAAGGCGAGCCCGTGGATATCACACGATAAAGGAGTCTCAAACCACAAACCTATCTGTACATTTGCGTGTCCACCACCCTGCTGATGCTGCTAAGCTAGCACCAAAAGAAGATGTGGTCGGAGAGATCGAAGTCAGCCATCTATAATCAGAGCTTTTGCAAAAAGCACTAAGTACAAACGAAACAGTGAAAGGTGGGCCCAGACATGTGGTCAAGCATAAACATGACCCACTACATGTCTGTGACAGTCCATTATATTTCGGAGGATTGGAAACTGGGGGCAAAATGTCTCGAAACAACATTCATCCCGGTGAGCCACACTGCAGAGGTATGGATGGTTAAATAATTTTTAATCATATAATAATAACACAAAAAATATATTACATAATGTGGCAGGGTGGAGGGCGGGGCGGGTGGTGATTCTACACACCCGGTCCCTTATCAGGCTAATCAAGCCTCTGAGAGGGATAAAGGCCCACTGCGGAAGAAGGTGCGGAATAGAGAGATAATTTACGGGCATGTCCGTCGTGTGTGTTTGTGTCTTTTGTTTAAGTTTCTCATTAAACTATTATTTATATTGTCAAGCCGGTTCTCGCCTCCTCCTTTCCCTTAAATACATTTACACTGGTGCTGAAACCCCGGAAGGAGGAGGGATGCTGTCGCGGAGTCCTCGACACTGACGTCCACCCGGACGACAACCGCTGCCATCCACCGGGGGATGGAGTGGCCCGACCGCCCAGATGCGGTGAACGGCCGCCGTCCGCGAGGCAAGTTGGAACTGGAGTCCCCAACTGCCTGGAACGATGGAGCCGCTGCCAGGGGCAGAGGAGAGCCCTGCCATCCCCCAGAAACCCGGAGGGGTCAAAAGAAGACCGCCGTCTGCAAGGGGAGGAGGGAAGTGACTCCCCGATTGCCTGGAGCAGTAGGGTCACAGCCAGGGGTGGAGGAGGGTGCTCTGTCTACCGGGGGTCGTGGGTCTGACTCCGGTCCACCTGGGGAGGAACGGCTGTCGTCCAGCTGAGAGGGTGGAGGAGTGATCGAGGACTGTGCGACGGTGTATCAGAGAACCGGCGAGTATGTTTTGTTTTTTTTCATCTCTCTCTCCTCTCTCTCTCACTGCTGCTCCGCGTTGGCCTTTTACCTCTCTTTAAAATTTTTGTGTTTTTTTGTACTACTAGTTAAATACTAATAGTTAAATGATTAATTCAATAAAAAAAAACATATGAGTGTTCTTCATCACTACAACATTTTACGGCAATTTCTTACGTATGTACATTTGAAGTCTTACGTAATAAATGATGTCATCACGTGATTTATCTACTTCTAGCGACATTTCAGTGAGCCTTTGGCGACTTCCCATGAGAAACAGTTGGCACCCCTGATTGGTCAGTTTGACGGTTGTCAACACAACGCCAAGTTTGAAAATGCTATTATGCTACATGAAGTTCTAGAAAAGACCGTAGCCAGGAAATCACTTTAAACCTCAATAAAAATGGATCCCAAATGTTTTAACCAAAATTTCCGTAACAACAGAAAGGCGACGCATTCAAACAGTTCTCAAAAATTCAGAAATCAGAATTTATGCATTTATTAAACTATTGTATAAATACATTTGAAGTTAAAGAATAATGTCTCATATTTTGGGAGGCCCAGGCCCAGGCCCACCCCGGCCCGGCCCACCCTTAACTACGCCCTTGTCTTTAACACTGGTTCTAGAACTGTTCAAATCACTTACAGCACCTTTAAATCACTGGACTATTCAAAGACAAAAAATATACATTTCTTGAACAAAATACGTGTTTGTAAATGTGAAATAAATAAAGTGTCTCAGTCACTCTATAACTGATGTTCTAATAAGATGTACTGAATACAATTGTTCTGACGTTATAGTCCATGAGAGCTTCATCTACAGGACAGAATTTGTGATTGGTGTGTGTTCTGGAATCTCGAAACACCAAACACACCAGCTGATGATCATCCAGACAGAAGAGTTTGAGTTTCTCTTCATGAAGACTGCTTCACATCCTGATGAAGATCTTTGACTTCCATCCTGTAAGAAAGTCTCACACAGGTTCTTCAAAGCCAAATTTACTGGAGTATCATCTATAGTCGATCTTCTTCTGCAAACTGGACATTCTTTGCTTGTTTTGATTTCTCAAAACTTCTGAATACACTGTTTACACACACTGTGACTGCAGGACAGGAGAACCGGATCCTTATAAATGTCGCAGCACACAGAACAAGAGAAATCCTCATCAGTAAAAGATCCAGATGACATTTGAAAGATAAATATGTTAAAGATCTTCAAAGTGCAATATTCAGTTTACAAAAAGTGAGTCTAAGCTGTAACGGGGCTGCTGTAGTCGGGGATCGAACCGGGTCTGTAGTGCTCAATTGTATGGTGTTCTAGCACTAATATAACTTTCTTCCAAAATTATATAATCTTTTAATTGTAGAAAAAGGTAAAGTACAAAATAAACAGGAAAGCCGAGCTTCCACAAAACTGAGAAACAAAAGGGTCAAAAGGTACATCAAGGATGAGACTTAACTTGAGAACTGGTCACAGGAGGAACACAGTACGAAGGCTCAAAAGTGAACACATGGTTGAGAAACAAGCAGGTTTATATAGGGCAATGTACAGGTGCAGGGAATGAGGGTTAAGGAGCATATGGTTAAACCAGATTAGGGGCATTGGTGCCCTCTGCAGGTCTGGAGGGGAAAAGCACCCCTAAGAGGAGAACCCTTACATAAACATTCTGCTTTTCTGACGGGACCATCGCTGTGAAAGTCATATTTTCTTATTTTGGCGGGTTTGCAAATGAAAGTAACAGATGAATTACCGCCACCTCCTGGCTTCGCCAAACGAGTAATTTTGCCTGAAAAATGTATCTAGTTAAAGGGACAGTTCACCCAAAAATATAAATTCTCTCACCCTCATGCCATCCAATATGTATGCCTTTCTTTCTTCTTCAGAACACAAATTAAGATGTTTAGAAGAATATTTAAACTCTGTAGGTTCATATAATGCAAGTGAATGGTGACTATAACTTTGACGCTCCAAAAAGCACATAACAAATAAAGTAATCCATAAAACTCCAGTGGTTTAATCCATGTCTTCAGAAGTGATATGATAGGTTTGGATGTACAACAGATCAATATTTAAACCCTTTTACACTCTAAACCTTCACTTGACTTTCAGATGTGAAAGTGAAACTAAACAGGCACCACATGTGACTTTCAGGTGTAAATGTGAAAGTGGAGATTTAGAGTAAAAAAAGGACTTACATTTGGATCTTTTCTCACCCACTCTCATCATATCACTTCTGAAGACATGGATTAAACCACTGGAGATTTATGGATGATTTTATACTGTTTTTATGTGATTTGGGAGCTTTAAGGTTCTGGTTGCCATTCACTTGTATTGTATGGACCAATCAATCAATCAATCAATCAAATTTTATTTGTAGAGCGTCTTACAACAGCCAAAAGGTGCACAAGGTGCTTTCCAGTAAAAACATCAATAGACAACAGTATATAAAAACATAAGTGTACATAAAAATAGCAATCGAGCCAAGTCGGAGGCTACGTGTTAAAAGTTTGTCTAAATATATGTTTTTCAACTGCGATTTAAAAACACTCAACATGGTGATACTTCGTAAGTGTGGTTGAAGTGCGTTCCACAGTTTTGGGCCCTGGACGGCAAATGACCGACCTCCAAACTTTTTATATTTAGACTTTGGAATCACCAGAGAGGTGTGTTCAGAGGAGCGCAAGGTTCTGGCTGGTTGGTGGACCGTTAGTAATTCTGTGAGATAGGCCGGGGCCAAACCATTAATGTCCTTGAACACGAACAGCAGGACCTTATACTCCACCCTAAACCGCACCGGGAGCCAGTGGAGCGAGCGGAGGATCGGGGTGATATGTGAGCATTTGGTGGCATTGCAGAGGAGACGTGCTGCTGCATTTTGTACCAGTTGAAGCCTATTGAGAAGTGATTGATTAAATCCAATGTAGAGGGCATTGCAGTAGTCTATCCTCGAACTGATGAAGGCATGAATGGCTTTTTCAAGGTCAGCTCTGGACAGAAATGGTTTGACCTTACTCAGGAGCCTTAACTGGTAAAAGCTCGTCTTCACAACTGCACTAATCTGTTTATCGTACTGCATACCTTTGTCAAAAATAACACCCAGGTTCCGCACATTGGGTGCAAACTGAGGTGTTAGAGGACCAAAACTGAGAGACCTATTTCGGAGTCCGGATTGAACAGAATGTACTCAGTCTTTCCTTCATTCAGATGAAGGAAATTCTGGGAAAGCCACTGTTTGATGTCCTGAAGGCAGTTATGCAGAGGATTCAGTGCAGAACGATTGCTCAGAATCACAGGAAGGTAGATCTGGAGGTCGTCAGCATAGAAATGGAAATGAACATTGTGATTGGAAATGAGTTTACCAAGTGGCAGCATATACAATGAAAATAGAATCGGACCGAGAATGGATCCTTGAGGCACACCGGAAGACAGAGGGGCAGCTGAGGAGGAAAAGTCATTAAGCATTACTGAAAAGGTTCTGTTAGTGAGATAAGAAGAGAACCAATTGAGCACCGCGCCCTGCAGACCGACAACATGTTGAAGACGGGAGATAAGAATGGCATGATCCACAGTGTCAAATGCAGCGGTCAGATCCAGTAACACCAAAACCACAGAGCTTTTACAGTCCAGTGCTCCAAGAATGTCATTATGGACCCTCAATAGTGCCGATTCGGTGCTATATCTAGACCTGAAACCAGACTGAAATTTATCACCAATGACGTGCAGTTGGAGATGAGACTGAAGCTGAGAGAAAACCAGCTTCTCCATCAACTTGGACAGAAATGACAGGTGAGATATTGGACGGAAGTTGGAAAGTCTGGAGGGATCAAGGTTGGGTTTCTTCAACAGCGGTCCAACAATGGCGTGTTTGAGAGCAGCGGGCACAGTGCCCAAACTAAGACAGGTGTTTATGAAAGAGACGAGGAAGGGACCTATGATGTCAATAACCTCCTTCAAAATCTTAGCAGGAACAGCATCTAGAGTGCAGGTGGTAGGCTTCAACTCATGGACAGCTTTTTTGAGGTCCACAAGAGAAACAGCCTCAAAGTTCTCCAGCACACATTGCGCCGTTTGGGTGGACATGGCAACAGCAGGGGCTTGTGTGATGGTTTGCCTGACAGACAAAACCTTGTCCAAAAAGTATTGTTTAAATGCATTGCATGTATTTTCAGATACATCATTCAAAGCAACAGACACCGGATTTATAACAGAATTAATAGTGCTGAACAGGATTCCAGGACGGTGGCTGTTGCTATTGATGAGATTAGAAAGGTACTGTCCTTTAGCTTCCTTCACTGCAATCTGATAGGTGGCAAGGCTGTATCTAAACATCTCCAGTGACACCTGCAGCCTATCCTTCTTCCATTTTCGTTCAGCCTGCCTACACTGACGCCTGACCAACATAGCTGAAATATTCTTCTAAAAATCTTCATTTATTTTCTGCAGAATAAAGAAAGACATATCTGGGATGGCATGAGAGTGAGTGAATTATGAGAGGAATCAAATTTTAGGGTGAACTATCCCTATGTTCTATATGTTAATTTGAAATAATATTATTTTTAATAAAAAAAAAAAAACGAATTGCAGAATTAATTAACAAATGATGTTACATATTGTACACTCACCTAAAGGATTATTAGGAACACCTGTTCAATTTCCCATTAATGCAATTATCTAATCAACCAATCACATGGCAGTTGCTTGAATGCATTTAGGGGTGTGGTCCTGGTCAAGACAATCTCCTGAACTCCAAACTGAATGTCAGAATGGGAAAGAAAGGTGATTTAAGCAATTTTGAGCGTGGCATGGTTGTTGGTGCCAGACGGGCCGGTCTGAGTATTTCACAATCTGCTCAGTTACTGGGATTTTCACGCACAACCATTTCTAGGGTTTACAAAGAATGGTGTGAAAAGGGAAAAACATCCAGTATGCGGCAGTCCTGTGGGCGAAAATGCCTTGTTGATGCTAGAGGTCAGAGGAGAATGGGCCGACTGATTCAAGCTGATAGAAGAGCAACTTTGCCTGAAATAACCACTCGTTACAACCGAGGTATGCAGCAAAGCATTTGTGAAGCCACAACACGCACAACCTTGAGGCGGATGGGCTACAACAGCAGAAGACCCCACCGGGTACCACTCATCTCCACTACAAATAGGAAAAAGAGGCTACAATTTGCAAGAGCTCACCAAAATTGGACAGTTGAAGACTGGAAAAATGTTGCCTGGTCTGATGAGTCTCGATTTCTGTTGAGACATTCAGATGGTCGAGTCAGAATTTGGCGTAAACAGAATGAGAACATGGATCCATCATGCCTTGTTACCACTGTGCAGGCTGGTGGTGGTGGTGGTGTAATGGTGTGGGGGATGTTTTCTTGGCACACTTTAGGCCCCTTAGTGCCAATTGGGCATCGTTTAAATGCCACGGCCTACCTGAGCATTGTTTCTGACCATGTCCATCCCTTTATGGCCACCATGTACCCATCCTCTGATGGCTACTTCCAGCAGGATAATGCACCATGTCACAAAGCTCAAATCATTTCAAATTGGTTTCTTGAACATGACAATGAGTTCACTGTACTAAAATGGCCCCCACAGTCACCAGATCTCAACCCAATAGAGCATCTTTGGGATGTGGTGGAATGGGAGCTTCGTGCCCTGGATGTGCATCCCACAAATCTCCATCAACTGCAAGATGCTATCCTATCAATATGGGCCAACATTTCTAAAGAATGCTTTCAGCACCTTGTTGAATCAATGCCACGTAGAATTAAGGCAGTTCTGAATGCGAAAGGGGGTCAAACACAGTATTAGTATCTGTTCCTAATAATCCTTTAGGTGAGTGTATATTGAGCTGTATGGAATATACTGTATAGTAAATAGGCCTATAAGTTCTATAGGACAGAAGAGAGTAAAAACTATTACATCGCCCCCATTATAATATTAATCGACAAAGCTGCAAACAACTTATTAAAATGCATGTGATAGTTTTGTCTTGTCTAATGTTAACCATTTAAATTCTCACAGAACTTTGAACTTAGTGGCTGTTGGTTTTTCTGGAATACGATATGATGTCCCTCTGTTTACTATAGTTAAGGTGATAAAAACGATTTCTCAACTGGCCAATTAAAGACCACTTGTAAGGAGCTCTTAGTAGCCAATCCGAACACAGGATGTGGAACCTGCCAGAGAATAGGAAACTACGTCACCGTAGGGTAAAGTTACTTCCACTATGGGTTAACAGCTACAGTGGATATAAAAAGTCTATACACCCCTGTTAAAATGGCAGGTTCTTGTGATGTAAAAAATGAGACAAAGATAAATCATGTCAGAACTTTTTCCACCTTTAATGTGACCTATAATGTGAACAATTCAATTGAAAAACAAACTGAAATCTTTGTGGGGGAAAATGTTTTATTAAAAACCTTACAATAACCTGGCTGCATAAGTGTGCACACCCTCTTATAACTGGGGGTGATGTGGCTGTGTTCAGAGTTAACCAATCACATTCAAACTCATGTTAAATAGAAGTCATTACACACCTGCCATCATTTAAAGTGACTCTGATTAATCACAAATAAAGTTCAGCTGTTCTAGTAGGATTTTCCTGACATTTTCTTAGTTGCATCTCAGAGCAAAAGCCATGGTCCGCAGAGAGCTTCCAAAGCATCAGAGGGATCTCATTGTTGAAAGATATCAGTCAGGAGAAGGGTACAAAAGAATTTCCAAAGCATTAGATATACCATGAACACAGTGAAGACAGTCATCATCAAGTGGAGAAAATATGGCACAACAGAGAAATTACCAAGAACTGGACGTCCCTCCAAAATTGATGAAAAGACGAGAAGAAAACTGGTCAGGGAGGCTTCCAAGAGGCCTACAGCAACATTAAAAGAACTGCATGAATTTCTGGCAAGTACTGGCTGTGTGCTACATGTGACAACAATCTCTCGTATTCTTCACATGAATGGCCTATGGGGTAGGGTGGCAAGATGGAAGCCTTTTCTTACAAAGAAAAACATCCAAGCCCGGTTTAAATTTGCAAAAACAAACATCAAGTCTCCCAAAAGCACGTGGGAAAATGTGTTATGGTCTGATGAAACCCAGGTTGAACTTTTTGGCCATAATTCCAAAAGGTATGTTTGGTGCAAAAACAACACTGCACATCACCCAAAGAACACCATACCCATAAGTGAAGCATGGTGGTGGCAGCATCATGCTTTGGGGCTGTTTTTCTTCAGCTGGAACCGGGGCCTTAGAATACCAGGCAATTTTGGCACAAAACCTTCAGGTGTCCGTTAGAAAGCTGAAGATGAAGAGGAAGTTCACCTTTCAGCACGACAATGACCCAAAGCACACATCCAAATCCACAAAAGCATGGCTTCACCAGAAGAAGATTAACGTTTTGGAATGGCCCGGCCAGAGCCCAGACCTCAATCCAATTGAACATCTGTGGGGTGCTCTGAAGAGGGCTGTGCACAGGAGATGTCCTCGCAATCTGACAGATTTGGAGTGCTTTTGCAAAGAAGAGAGGGGAAATATTGCCACGTCAAGATGTGCCATGCTAATAGACTCCTACCCAAAAAGACTGAGTGCTGTAATAAAATCAAAAGGTGCTTCAACAAAGTAGTAGTTTAAGGGTGTGCACACTTATGCAAAAAAAAAAAAATTGCCCCCTCAAAGATTTCAGTTTGTTTTTCAATAGAATTCTTCACATTATAGGTCACATTAAAGGTGGAAAAGTTCTGACATGATTTATCTTTGTCTTATTCTTTTACATCACAAGAACCTGCCATTTTAACAGGGGTGTGAAGACTTTTTATATCCACTGTATTACTTGTGTAGCGCCCTCTACTGTCCTAGGTGTGTCTACCCTTTGGATTATTGACATTAGAAACCGGATTCATTTTATTGTGTCTCTCGACGGAATCTTATGTTCTGTGATCCTTGATTCCTACAACTGCTCCTTACAAATTGCAACTTTGATTTCTGCAAAGCACTTTTCACCAATTACTGATATTGATACTCATTCCCTCTAGTGTTTTCCTCTCCTCCCCTAACTGACATGCGCACAGGCCAATCACAGGTGCCATAACTGACATGAGGCGGGATTAAACTGTTTTTTAACAAATAACGTTAAACCAAACACAATTTAATGACATGAACATGCCTAGACATGTCCACTTCAGTTTAACAAATTAAAATCTTATGTCACATATCAACACATTTGTGCATATACCTCTTTTTGAAAATAAATATAAAATAAAATATAATATAAACATGCAGAACTTAACCCAGGGTTACACTTGAATATAAATTTGTGTTGAACAAATTTTGAATTTGTGCTTCTTACCTCTTCTGTCTGCTCTGTTTTCCAATGAGTCATAATATATTTTACACAGAAATGATTCAGCATCTTTTCCCAACTGATTTGGCAACTTTTGAGTTTATTTGCTCAAATGCAACACTGTCATCACTATAAAAAGCTATATATTCACCCAGCACTGGTGTAAAAATACAAATAAAGTTAAATGTCTCATTGCACATTGTTACGAAACAGACGAGGACAGACGAGGATTGAGGATCTACACGCAGTTTATTGAAAATTAACAAGGACAAACGACTGGTAAACACATGAACAAACAAAACATCCACGATGGGAAACCAAAATATAAACAAGAGGAACATCCACGAAGGGTACGGGCAGGAACAGACATTACCTAACATTTAACAACCAACAAAGACTGAACAAACAACAGGGCTTAAATACACAGGGATAATGATTAACAGGTGAGAACAATCAAGCTGGCACTGGTGAGGGCAGGGAATTGTGGGAAGTGTAGTCCGGGAGAATGGCAAGGGAGAAACACAGGGCAGACAACACGGAATCGTGACACACATCAAGGTCTCAAAAAATGTAATGCTATAAAAGTGAAATCAAATAAGTAAGGATACCAATATGTCCTGTTTATATACAGTACATAAGTGTTGTAGTCAAGTCACAGGATCTCGTGTCCGAGTCCAAGTCACTAATATTGTGCCTGAGTCATCAATATTGTGTCCGAGTCATGTTTAAGTCACCATTATCGTGTCAGAGTTAGTCACCATTTGTGTGTCCAAGTCACCAATATTGTGTCTGAGTCAAGTTCAAGTCACCAATATTTACATTTATGCATTTGGCAGACGCTTTTATACAAAGCGACTTACGGTGCACTTATAACAGGGACAATCCCCTCGGAGCAATCTGGAGTTAAGTGCCTTGCTCAAGAGCACAGTGGTGGTGGCTGTGGGGATCGAACCAGAGACCTTCTGATTAACAGTTATGTGCTGTAGCCCACTACGCCACCACCACTCAATATTGTGTCCAAGTCATCAATATTGTGTCTGAGTCACCAATATTGCGTCCGAATCAAGTCCAAGTCACCAGTATTGTGTCCGAGTCACCAATAATTTGTTTCCAGGTCACCACAATTGTGCCCGAGTCATGTCCAAGTCAACGATATTGTGTCCGAGTCGAGTCCAAGTCAAGTCATGTCAAGTGGTTTTCATTGTCGTTTCAACCATATACAGTTAGTACAGTACACAGCGAAACGAGACAACGTTCCCCAAGGACCATGGTGCTACATAAAACAACATGGGACAAACACAGAACCACTTGAGAACACACAAACTAAATAAAATACCTATATAAAGTGCACGTGCAAACTTGTGCAAAAAGTATGGGACAGTACAATAAATGACTAACAATTTTAAGCCCGTTTATCGGTCCAGTGACGGTCTCCAATAATACGGGTGAAGGTCTCTGCGCGTTACTGTCTTTCCTTGTACGCAACACAACAATATTAAATGAAATACATTTTCTCTTATGTATTACCTCGTTATTTCATCTGACTCCATAAATGAAAAAGGTTTTTAATGATATCTGAGTATCATTAAAAGTGAGCGAATGTTTGATTATTCTTTTAACTCCTTTAATTATATTTTACCCGTTTAGATTAAGAAACTATGTCGCTTTGAGGTCCTCGCGTGTTTTCTCTACACCGCGGGTCTCACGATCACAAGCGGCCAGTATTGGATCATCAAACAGAGGTAATCGCTATATACCTGAGATCGGTCACGTATACACAATCAAAGATACTTCAGTATAGCCCCATGGAATTGCACACACTTGAATGTAACTTAACGTTTTCTTCAGTAGAGGTCACGGCCACTATTACAGATGTAAGTTGACCAACATAACTTCTCTTATAATAGCTTTGGATTGGCGATGCGTGGTTTCCCACGTACACTTATCTGGAGAAACATCAAATTAAAACAGAGGTAAGACACCCAGATTTAGATTGGTCAAGCAGCGTTTGCTGTTCTAAACGGAAATTCCCTTTTTGTCTTTGCAAACCAAGTACACTTGAATCGATGCCAAATATTAGTCGTCACTAATCTGACGCAGACTTGCGGTAACATAGGAATCCTTTAATCTGTTTGGGGAACACAATGTCAGAGTCAGTCAGAATAAATCAAATGTTTACAATTTATTGACCAGGTAAATAGAACAATAATTCAAAATCCAATTCATCGAGTGAAATCATCAATCAAGTATAATAACAACAATTCAGAAATTGAGGAATTCATAGACACATTTACCTGGCAACAAGAACTACACACAGTGATCGTGTGGGAAGTCTCGCTACAGACTCCCAGAACCTTTCGTCCCTTCTCCTTATAAACCCAGATAATTCAATAAACCTACCAAATGGTGGTGTCTGTCATTATAATTAGATTTTGGCCCCCTGTTGAGGGGTTCACAACTGTGGGATCAGATTTTGTAATTGAATGGGTTCTTGCTTCCTGTAGATTTACATACAGGGGGTAGTTTGTATGGGGGATCTGGGGAAGGGCACACCTTTAAGGGGCACACCACATTTCACATATTTTATAACTTCTTTTAACATTTCATTATGGCTGGGAGAATGAGACCAGCTTACCAGGCGCACTGAGACACTTTAAATGATACCAAACGTGTGTAAAAACAGTAAATATACCTAACATTGCATAGGTTTTTAGTGAGCTTTAAGTGAGGAGGAGGAGTGAGATGAAGAGTCTTTAGAAGGGAGGTGTTAGCTGCACAGTCTGTTGCATCTCGGATGTTGCTATTACATATGCGAGAAAGGGTTCAGGTGTTAATTCTCATGAGAGCCTTTTCTTTTCTCGAGGAGAAGCCCAGACTCACTGGCACCCGCCTTACACAATGAACAGGACAATAGACACAGTGAGAGACAGTGCAGCGCCGACCAATACACAGTAGTGCAAAAAGATGACAGTTTCTAAAAATGCCAAATGTAAACATAACATACTATGAGATAGTGTTCTATGGACATAGCAGTTATTGAGGTAGCAGCCAGTTATAAAGTGACAATAATTAAAGTGACGTGTGTGTGTGTGTGTGTGTGTGTGTGTGTGTGTGTGTGTGTGTGTGTGTGTGTGTGTGTGTGTGTGTCAAACCAGTCTCTGAGTATTGAGGAGTCTGATGGCTTGGGGGAAGAAGCTGTTATACAGTCTGGCCATGAGGGCCCGAATGCTTCGGTACCTCTTGCCAGATGGCAGGAGGGTAAAGAGTTTGTGTGAGGGGTGTGTGGGGTCATGATCTTCTCAGATGTCCTCACTATCCTCTGCAGGGCTTTGCGGTCTGAAACGGTGCAAGTCCCAAATCAGGCAGTGATGCAGCTGCTCAGGATGCTCTCAATAGTCCCTCTATTTTTTTGTAGTGAGGATGGGGGGTGGGAGATGTGCTTTCCTCAGCCTTCGAAGAAAGTAGAGACGCTGTTGGGCTTTCTTGGTGATAGAGCTGGTGTTGAGGGACCAGGTGAGGTTCTCCGCCAGGTGAACACCAAGGAATTTGGTGCTCTTGACTATCTCCACATAGGAGCCGTCGATGTTCAGCAGAGAGCGGTCACTCTGTGCTCTCCTAAAGTCAACAATCATCTCTTTTGTTTTGTCGACATTCAGGGACAGGTTGTTGCTCTACACCAGTCCGTTAGCCGCTGCACCTCCTCTCTGTATGCTGACTCGTTGTTCTTGCTGATGAGACCCACCACGGTCGTGTCATCAGCGAACATGATGATGTGATTCGAGCTGTGCATTGCCCTGGGGGGCCCCAGTGCTCAGTGTGGTGGTGGTGGAGATGCTGTTCCCGATCCGGACTGACTGACGTCTCCCAGTCAGGAAGTCCAGGATCCAGTTGCAGAGGGAGGTTTCCAGGCCCAGCAGGTTCAGCTTTCCAATCAGGTGCTGGGGAATGATTGTGTTGAATGCTGAGATGAAGTCTATGAACATTATTCGAATGTATGAGTCCTTTTTATCTAGATGGGTGAGGGCCAGATGGAGGGTTGTGGCGATGGCGTCGTCTGTTGAACGATCTGGACGATATGCAAATATGCAATGGGTCTAGTGAGGGGGGCAGCTGGGTCTTAATGTGCCTCATGACGAACCTCTCGAAGCACTTCATGATGATGGGTGTGAGTGCGACGGGACGGCAGTCGTTGAGGCAGGACACCGAAGACTTCTTTGGCATGGGGACGATGGTGGTGGCCTTGAGTCGGTGACTCAAATTAAGTCACCAATATTGTGTCAGAGTCACTAATAATGTTTCTTTTGAGTTTATTTGCTCAAATGCAGCACTGGGGTGCTTTATTTGCCAGCACCCATGTAGTCCAAATAAATATTCATTTAACCATTTCCCTCATCACCATATCACGAGAAATTCATTTTAAAAAGCTATATATTCACCCAGCACTGATGTAAAAATACAAAAAAGTTAAATGTCTCATTGCACCTCATATCAAGGTCCCCAAAAATGAAATGCTATAAAAGTGTAATCAAATTATTGTGTCCGAGTCACCACTATTGTGTTCGAGTCACCACTATTGTGTCCGAGTCACCAATATTGTGTCCGAGTCACCAATATTGTGTCCGAGTCACCACTATTGTGTCCGAGTCACCTCTATTGTGTCCGAGTCACCAATATTGTGTCCGAGTCACCACTATTGTGTCCGAGTCACCACTATTGTGTCCGAGTCACCAATATTGTGTCCGAGTCACCACTATTGTGTCCAAGTCACCAATATTTTTTATTGTTGTCTATCTAATAGGCCTATACAATAATCAAGGCTATAAAAAAATTTGATTTCATAAAAATAATTTCCAGTTTAAACAATAGTGCCTTTCTTGCCATTTTATTTGAAGTTTATTTATTTATTTTCTCAGGTATTTTCCTCTAGTGTTATATTATAAAAAAATATTATAATTCATGTTGGAGCAAAATTCACGTGATTTTTCACTGATGGTTGTTTGTCCTTTTAACAATGGGATTATTTCACTGTTTTATGTTACATTAGTGATAAACTCACATGAGCCAGTCTCTGTGTCTGTGAATCTGCACATGTCATAAACACATGAACACACATCAACATGCTCTGATGTTCCTGTTATAATTATAACTCGTAATAATGATTTATGATTTTGTTTCACATATTTTCACATTTTCTATGTATGTGCCTCCACATAGATTCTGAATAATCCTTTATGAGTTCTAGACAAACTTGTGCAGGTTAGTTTCATCTAGAATACACGAGTAGCAGCTTGTTTATCTCAGTGAATTGACAGATTAAAGCCACCAAAAGCCTGTTGTATCATATTTGTCATTTACATTAACATGAATTATGTAAGTAAATAAATAAATAAACATTTAAACATGATGTATAATAATTAAATGTATACTTTATATATACACAAACATTAAAATCAACAATACAAATGTAAAATAAATGTATGATAATTAACATCAATATTACAGGTTTCATTAGCATTAATAAATATATTATAATAATTAATGTATACTATATATATAAACATTAAAATTAAAAATAATTAAATAAACATTAATACATGATATATGATAATTAAATCAACAATAAAAATGGAAAATAAATGTATGATAAATAACATTAATATTACATTTCATTAGCATTAATAAATATATTATAATAATTAATATATACTATATATATATATATATATATATATATATATATATATATATATATATATAAACATTAAAAATAAAAATGTAAAAATATTAAGGATGTATGATAATTAAAATGAATATGAACATTAATAAATTATGTAATAATTAATTTTAATCATATTTAGGCATACAAACAATAAAATAGTAAAAAAAATATATATTATTTGTATCCTAATAAGATGGAAAATAGCAGAAAATAGAGTCTAAAAATCAAGTTTGACCTCTTTCAGCACCCATACCGTAAGTACACGATTAGACGCGCATACTAAAAAAAGATGTGCGGCTGGCTTGACCGCAGTAAACATGGAAGTGTGAAAGAGATTCAGACGAGTTGGAGAGTAAAAATAACGCGTTCATCTTCATAACGTGTTGCGATTGAACACGGGATCATTTGTAATATTTCTGATGAACATTACTGAAGGAAAGTATCTGCTGTGGATGAGAATCCGGAGTGTTAAAACTGGATTATTAAACTGAAAGTGAAACTGTAAAGGACAGATCTGTGAAATGGCGTCTAAACTTTCTGAGGAGGATTTCTCTTGTCCTGTGTGCTGTGAAATTTTTACAAATCCTGTTGTCCTGTCCTGTGGTCACAGTGTGTGTGAAGAGTGTATTCAGAAGTTTTGGGAAAGTAAAGAATCTAAAGAATCTAAAGAATGTCCAGTTTGCAGAAGAAGATCGTCAAAGGATTTTCTTCTACCAAATTTCACTTTGAAGAGGTTGTGTGAGAGTTTCAGGAGAGACAAAACTCACAAAGCTGTGATCGATAATAAGGTCAGATACATTCAAATCATTATGACAATACCAATATAGCCCAAAATATCCTACACACACAGTTAAAGTTGTTTTTATATTGTATATTTGTTACACATTCAATCCTTCCTTTCACATTTAGTGGCACGTGATCGCAAGTGTCGGGTCATGCTGTCTCATTCCTGTAAATCATTATAGCAAAAGTAATTATTATGTTTCCGATAAATGTAATTGTTTTAAGCATCAAAAGTGAAAAATGCAAAACGTCGATCACAACAAGGGCAATCCAAGTTAGGGAGAGTCTCAAAAGTGAAAAATGCAAAACGTCGATCCAAACAAGGGCAATCCAAGTTAGGGAGTGTCTCAAAAGTGAAAAACGCAAAATGTCGATCCAAACAAGGGCAATCCACGTTAGGGAGAGTCTCAAAAGTGAAAAACGCAAAACAGTGATCCCAACAAGGGCAATCGAAGTTAGGGACTGTCTCAAAAGTGAAAACGCAAAACAGCGATCACAACAAGGGCAATCCAAGTTAGGGAGTGTCTCAAAAGTGAAAACGCAAAACAGCGATCCCAACAAGGGCAATCCAAGTTAGGGAGAGTCTCAAAAGTGTAAAATGCTAAATGTCGATCCAAACAAGGGCAATCCAAGTTAGGGAGAGTCTCAAAAGTGAAAAATGCAAAACGTCGATCCAAACAAGGGCAATCCAAGTTAGGGAGAGTCTCAAAAGTGAAAAATGCAAAACGTCGATCCAAACAAGGGCAATCCACGTTAGGGAGAGTCTCAAAAGTGAAAAACGCAAAACAGTGATCCCAACAAGGGCAATCGAAGTTAGGGACTGTCTCAAAAGTGAAAACGCAAAACAGCGATCACAACAAGGGCAATCCAAGTTAGGGAGTGTCTCAAAAGTGAAAATGCAAAACAGCGATCCCAACAAGGGCAATCCAAGTTAGGGAGTGTCTCAAAAGTGAAAAACGCAAAACAGCGATCACAACAAGGGCAATATATATATATATATCAAGAGCCAGTAATTAAATGGAGAACAGTGCTTTAAGTGTTTCAGCAAAAAATTATCATTAGAAAATGATATTATAAACATTAAAAGGGTAATTTTATTCAAAACGACTTCAATATTCGACACTCTTTACTGTGTGATTATTAGATATACATTAATATGAGATGCAGTAAGAATGCATGAATGCCTATAACAGACAGCGTGCAGTTTATATTTAGAAATCACACAGATCTAACATTTTAAAGAATATGTCCTGTCTGCTTATACATTAACAGCTGTGTTTGCTTTAATATTGCCTTAAGATGGGTATTTTGATAAGATAAACTGGATAGAATTAGGTGGGCAATAATGGGCAATTGAATTCCAATGATAGTGCCCAGCTGGTTTAGAATCCGAGGAAGTGCCATCCACATGGCAAAATATTTGCATATTTTAACTCATATAATCAGGATGAGTAACAAATGTGACATTTTCTCTGTTCAGCACTGTTCTCTAAGATCAGATATTCAGCGTTAATGCGCTCCAGATCACACTAGCCAATCACAATGATTCATATATTCAAATATATTGGTGTCAGGAACTGAAATTGAGACCAAACCTTTATTTAACTCTAATCCATGTTATTGTGGTGATCTATAGCAATAAAAGACGGTGACGTTTTGCGGGCACAGTTGCATCGCAATTGCCTTATCCACCAGAGGGACCTCCGTGTACCCGTGGGGGTAGTGAGAGTGGAAAAAGACGTTCAACGTCAATATGTTGCTTGATATATTTTCCTTAAAGAGGAAATATACTCTTTCAGCAGGAATACTCTTAGTAGCGCTGTCAAAGCACCCAGAGACGAAATCTGCACTTGGCGTGCAGAAGGAGAGAAATACGCTGGAATGCGCCGTATATCCAACAGCATACGCTTCTTTGAGGTGAATGGAACAGCAGTAGTATTCAGCCCGCTGATACACAACCGCTCGGCTCCGAAGAAAAAATCTGAATGGAGTAGGCATTCCTTCTCCTTTTATACCCATATGTCCAGGGGAGTGACATGCAAATTCCACTCGCCAATTCTCATTGGCCTTTTCTCAAAAGAAAGTGTTCAGGGCTCCCAAGAGTGACCCCTAGTGTCAGTACATCGACACAACGTTAATTGAGTGACAGAAGGGGAATTACATTTACCATCAAAACTATTGTTTCCATGATTTGCACTTTCAAACTTGACAATTGTGGTTATTTTCTAATCTGTTTTGGATCTTGATGATTGTCACTTGTTGCTATATTTTGAAATGTGATTTTAGTCTGGTTTATTTTAATGTCATTCAGTTCTGTACTTAACTTTTATAGATGTCTACATCAGAAGATTACTCTGTTATAACTCAGGAGGAGCTGGAAGAACTTAAAGAACTGATATCTACTCAGGATCTGTCATCAGCTGTTGACACCATCAAACATCTCCTCGAACAGCAAGATCGTGTAGAACTTAATATTGCTGTGACGGGGGAATCTGGTTCTGGAAAGTCCACATTTATCAATGCTTTTAGGGGTTTGGGAGATGACGATGAGGATTCAGCTGAAACTGGTGTAGTGGAGACCACTAAAGAACCCAAAGCTTACAAACACCCAAAATATAAAAATATGAAACTCTGGGATCTTCCTGGAATCGGAACACTAAACTTCAAAGCTCATGAGTATCTTAAACGTGTTCAGTTTGAGCGCTATGATTTTTTCATCATCATCACTTCAGGTCGTTTCAGAGAATGTCACGCTGACCTGGTCAAAGAGATCGAGAGAATGAAGAAGAATTTCTATTTTATTCGTTCCAAGATTGACTCCAGTATTGATGCTGCAAAGCGAAGAAAAAACTTTGATGAGAAAAAGACGCTGGACATCATACGAGAGGACTGTGTTAACGGTTTGTTTATGATGTTTATTACATGACAGTGTTTTGTGCAACACAGTGACTTTAGTAGAATAATTATTTCACTTTGGTAAAAAGAAGTCTTGTGTGAAAACAGTCAGTTATAAATATCTGCTCATGTACATTTAATAACACTAAAATGATATTACAAGCAAATATAATTATAGTATTAAAATAATCTTTTCATTATATATATATATAATGATATAATGATGTATTTTTCTGTGTCTGTAGGTCTGAGAGAGATCGGTGTAGAGGATCCTGTTGTGTTCTTGATTTCTGGCAGGTATCTCAACAACTATGATTTTAATTCACTGCAGGAGAGGATAAAGTCTGATCTCCCACAACACAAGAGAGATCTGCTGATGCTGACTGTACCAAATATCACAACAGAGATTATTGAGAGAAAGAAGAAATATCTAGAGAAAAACATTTTAAGAGTAGCTTTTTTATCTGCTGGTGTGGCTGCAGTTCCTGTTCCTGGTCTTGCATTTGCTGCAGATATATCTCTGATAGTAAATGAGACACAAAAGTACAAGACTGTATTTGGTCTGGATGATGAATCTCTGCAGAGGATCAGTGAAAGATCTGGGATCAGTATTGAGTTTCTAAAGAGTGAGATGAAATCAGTTGTGCGTGAAGAAATAACCGCTGGTTCAATTATTCTTCAGCTGAGACAAAGCTCTCTTAAAGTGACAGAAAGCACAACTGGGCTTGTTCTTAGTTGCATACCTATAATAGGCTCAGGCATTTCTTTTGTGTCAGTTTCAAACATTCTGAAGAAATTTCTGAATGAAATAGCTGAAGATGCCAAGAATGTGCTGCTGGCGTCACTCAAGTAATTAAATCAGACAGATTCAGAGTATATAGCTGCTCCAGTAGCATCATTTCTACCAGCATTCAAAACTAGTCTAGAGTTCTACATTATTTTGTAAATACAGTTTATTATATTTGTAATAATCATTATGACTATGAATTTAAAAAGGTTTATAATAGTAAGAAACAATATAACATCAGTAAGACAACCTCACAATGCTTGAATAAAATGATATAGTGTCACGAACCCCTTTCCTCTGCCCCATCTCAGCTTCCTCACACACGCACACTATCTCCCTTCTCGCACACAGGCACTCCGCGAGCGTGCTCGCTTCCCGCTCCCTCGCTCCGCCCCCTTGAGCTCGTACGCTCTTTTTCCTCCATCGGGCTTCCACGCCCGGTTTTGCTTTTACGAGCTCTCGTTCGTAAACGATCTCCCCCCTCTGGCGCATCTCGGCTCTTCAGCCTGAACATTATGACCACCTACACTCACGCGCATCCTATCCCCACACATTAGATTCACCTGCACTCGTCTCGTCACCTTCATTGTTCACACCTGCACCTTCCCCTATAAATACCCAGCACTTCCGTTTCACGGGTGTTGGTTATTGTATGTATTTAGATTCCCGTGTTTGTGCCCCCGCTAGTCTCGTCTAGTTTTGCCCCTGCTAGTCTCGTCTAGTTTTGACCTCCCCACTGTTTGATTACCTGTTTAGCTTGCCAACTCTCTCGTTCCCCTATCTTTGTTCCCGCTAGTCTCGTCTTGTCCTTCGCCCTTGTTTATATCGTTGTTTCCCCCTTCGACCCCCGCTATCTCGACTACTCTCCTGGATTTGCCCCCTTTACTCTCCTTGATTCCCCGGCTTTCGACTCTACGCTTTCCCTGACCATTCTTCACTGGAATTGCCGTTTTTGTACTGTTGCCTGCTTTTATTTTATTAAAGCAGTTTTTCCTCCGACATTGTGACTGTCTCGTCTTGTGTGTGTGTGTGCGGGTTACAGAATAACCAACCTCACCGAAGACAGTCACAATGCGTCGCACTGAGGATTCGCGCGGCTCACTAGAGCGGAGGAACACGTCACATTCAGCGCGAGGAGCTACGGTGTGGAAGCATGAACGCGAGCTCACAGCCCAGGGCCAGCAGGTATGTGCGATTTTTGATTTTTGTCACCCTGCGTCACCTGTGTCTGCCCCTGAGCCCGTTTATGCTTCCCATGCGTTTCTGGCGCCGTAAGCTCTCCACCCCGGAGAGGTTTTACGGCTCTTCAGGCGCTGACCAAGGGGTTTTTATGCGAGGCAGCGGTTGTGTAACCCATAACCCGCCCTCGGCATTATGGACCCAGCGGCCCAACTCGTGGGTTTGCGTCAGGGAGCCAAACCGTGGAGGCTTATACTATGGATTTTTGTGTCCTGGCGTACCAGGTGAATTTTAATGAGGTGGCTCTGAAGACCATTTTTCAATGTGGTCTGAATGAGCCAACCTCATCATTAATGCCTGGTGGTCGCTGCCCCCTTAACCTGGCTCAGTTTATTGACCTCGCCCTACTGTACTCTGGTTCCTCGTTCACTGTGGGGGAGGCAAACACTGAACCAGCGCTCCACACCAAGACCCCCGTCTCGAAGCCTACCACGGCCCCCGTCTTTAAGCCTTACACGGCCCTAGCCCCGAAGCCTTTCACGGCTCCAGCCTCGAAGCCAGCGCCCATGCCCGCCACGGCCAACGAGCCAGCGCCCCTGCCCGCCACGGCCGGTGAGCCAGCGCCCATGTCTGCCACGGTCAGCGAGCCAGGGCCTGTAGACTCGACCGTCCCCATGGCCACGTCCCCTGTTGGCCGAAGACGTAAGAGAAGGAAGAGGGCCCCTTCTCCCCAGTCTCGTCTTGTGCTCAAGACCTCTGCTCCGCCCTCAGAGTCTCCCACGGCTCTGCAGACCTCTGCTCCGCCCTCAGAGTCTCCCACGGCTCTGCAGACCTCTGCTCCGCCCTCAGAGTCTCCCACGGCTCTGCCGGGTTCTGCTCCGCCCTCAGAGTCTCCCACGGCTCTGCCGGGTTCTGCTCCGCCCTCAGAGTCTCCCACGGCTCTGCCGGGTTCTGCTCCGCCCTCAGAGTCTCCCACGGCTCTGCCGGGTTCTGCTCCGCCCTCAGAGTCTCCCACGGCTCTGCCGGGTTCTGCTCCGCCCTCAGAGTCTCCCACGGCTCTGCAGACCTCTGCTCCGCCCTCAGAGTCTCCCACGGCTCTGCAGACCTCTGCTCCGCCCTCAGAGTCTCCCACGGCTCTGCCGGGTTCTGCTCCGCCCTCAGAGTCTCCCACGGCTCTGCCGGGTTCTGCTCCGCCCTCAGAGCCTCCCACGGCTCTGTCGGGTTCTGCTCGCCCCTCTGAGCCCTCCCGGGCTCCGCCTCACGAGTCTCCAAGGGCCCCTCACGAGCCTCCTAGGGCTCCTCCTCACGAGCCTCCCAGAGCTCTACCCCTCAAGTCCCTCAGGGATCCACCCTTCAAGCCTCTCAAGCCTTCGCCTCTCGAGTCTCTCAAGGCTCCATCCCTCGAGTCTTTCATGGCTCCACCCCTCAAGCCTCTCACGGCTTCGCCTCTCGAGTCTCTCAAGGCTCCATCCCTCGAGTCTTTCATGGCTCCACCCCTCAAGCCTCTCACGGCTTCGCCTCTCGAGTCTCTCAAGGCTCCATCCCTCGAGTCTTTCATGGCTCCACCCCTCAAGCCTCTCACGGCTAGCCCCTCGAGTCTCTCAGGGCTCCATCCCTCGAGTCTTTCATGGCTCCACCCCTCAAGCCTCTCACGGCTTAGCCCCTCGAGTCTCTCAGGGCTCCATCCCTCGAGTCTTTCATGGCTCCACCCCTCAAGCCTCTCACGGCTCGCCTCTCGAGTCTCTCAGGGCTCCATCCCTCGAGTCTTTCATGGCTCCACCCCTCAAGCCTCTCACGGCTTCGCCTCTCGAGTCTCTCAGGGCTCCATCCCTCAAGTCTTTCATGGCTCCACCCCTCAAGCCTCTCACGGCTTCGCCTCTCGAGTCTTTCAGGGCTCCATCCCTCGAGTCTTTCATGGCTCCACCCCTCAAGCCTCTCACGGCTTCGCCTCTCGAGTCTCTCAGGGCTCCTCCGCCTCTCAGGGCTTCCCCTCTCGAGCCTTTCATGGCTCCACCCCTCAAGCCTCTCACGGCTTCGCCTCTCGAGTCTCTCAGGGCTCCGCCCCTCGAGTCTCTCAGGGCTCCTCCCCCTCTCAAGCCTCTCAGGGCTCCCCCTCTCGAGTCTTTCAGGGCTCCTCCTCCTCTCAAGCCTCTCAGGGCTTCGTCTCTCCCGAGTCTTTCAAGGCTCCCCCTCAAGCCTCTCGAGCCTCCCAGGGCTCGGCCACTAGAGGCTCCTATGGCTCTGCCTCCCGAGCCTCCTACGGCTCCCCCTCCCGAGCCTCCTACGGCTCCCCCTCCAGAGCCTCCTACGGCTCCACCTCCCGAGCCTCCCAGGGCTCGGCCAATAGAGGCTCCTATGGCTCTGCCTCCCGAGCCTCCTACGGCTCCCCCTCCAGAGCCTCCTACGGCTCCACCTCCCGAGCCTCTCATGGCTCTGCTCCCAAAGACTCCAGAGCTTCCTAGGGCTCCGCCTCTTGAGCCTTTCACGGCTCCACCACCCGAGCCTCCTACAGCTCTGCTCCCTAAGACTCCAGAGCCTTCTAGAGATTTGCCTCCTGCGGCTCCGCCTCCCAAGCCTCCTACGGCGCCACCTCCCCCGGCTCTGCCTCCAGAGCCTACCAGGGCTTCACTCCTGGAGCCTTCTACAGCGCCACCTCCCCCGGCTCTGCCTCCAGAGCCTACCAGGGCTTCACTCCTGGAGCCTTCTACGGCGCCACCTCCCACGGCGTCACCTCCCTCGGCTCTGCCTCCAGAGCCTTCCAGGGCTTCACCTCTGGAGCCTCCTATGGCGCCACCTCCATGGGCTCTACCTCCGGAGTCTTCCAGGCCTTCGCCCCTAAAGCCTCCTTCGGCTCCACCTCCGGAGTCTTCCAGGCCTTCGCCCCTAAAGCCTCCTTCGGCTCCACCTCCGGAGTCTTCCAGGCCTTCGCCCCTAAAGCCTCCTTCGGCTCCACCTCCAGAGCCTTCCAGGCCTTCGCCCCTAAAGCCTCCTTTGGCTCCACCTCCAGAGCCTTCCAGGCCTTCGCCCCTAAAGCCTCCTTCGGCTCCACCTCCAGAGCCTGCCAGGCCTTCGCCCCTAAAGCCTCCGTCGGCTCCACCTCCGGAGCCTTCCAGGACCCCACCACCAGAGCCAACGACGGTGCCGCCTCTGACGGCTCCGCCTTTCACGGCTCAGCCCGGACTTCCGGACCCTCTACCTGTCCTGTGGCCTCTTCCCTGGCCTCCGGACCCTATTCCTGTCCGGTGGTCACCTTCCAGACCCCCGGACCCAGTCCCTGTCCTCCAGTCGCCTTCCAGACCCCCTGACCCAGTCTCTGCCCTAAGGCTGCCCCCCAGATCTCCCGACCACCCGCCTGTCCGCTATGTTCCCCTTGACCTTGCATTGAACTGCCCATTTGACCCCCATGGACTGTTTCATTTTCCCTTTATGCCTTCTGTCCCCATAAGGTTTGTGTGTTTTGTGTGTTTCTGTTCCCCGCAAGCTCACACGCTCGTTCTGTTCCCCTCGAGCTCACACGCTCGTTCTGTTCCCTGCGAGCTCACACGCTCGTTCTGTTCCCCGCGAGCTCACACGCTCGTTCTGTCCCCGCGAGCTCACACGCTCGTTCTGTCCCCCGCGAGCTCACACGCTCGTTCTGTCCCCCGCGAGCTCACACGCTCGTTCGGTTCCCCCGAGCTCACACGCTCGTTCCGTTCCCTCGCAGCCGAGCGCGGCCGTCAGGAGCCGTCCTATTCAGAGGGGGGAGTACTGTCACGAACCCCTTTCCTCTGCCCCATCTCAGCTTCCTCACACACGCACACTATCTCCCTTCTCGCTCGTAAACGATCTCCCCCCTCTGGCGCACTCGGCTCTTCAGCCTGAACATTATGACCACCTACACTCACGCGCATCCTATCCCCACACATTAGATTCACCTGCACTCGTCTCGTCACCTTCATTGTTCACACCTGCACCTTCCCCTATAAATACCCAGCACTTCCGTTTCACGGGTGTTGGTTATTGTATGTATTTAGATTCCCGTGTTTATGCCCCCGCTAGTCTCGTCTAGTTTTGCCCCTGCTAGTCTCGTCTAGTTTTGACCTCCCCACTGTTTGATTACCTGTTTAGCTTGCCAACTCTCTCGTTCCCCTGTCTTTGTTCCCGCTAGTCTCGTCTTGTCCTTCGCCCTTGTTTATATCGTTGTTTCCCCCTTCGACCCCCGCTATCTCGACTACTCTCCTGGATTTGCCCCCTTTACTCTCCTTGATTCCCCGGCTTTCGACTCTACGCTTTCCCTGACCATTCTTCACTGGAATTGCCCTGTTTTTGTACTGTTGCCTGCTTTTATTTTATTAAAGCAGTTTTTCCTCCGACATTGTGACTGTCTCGTCTTGTGTGTGTGTGTGCGGGTTACATATAGATTATAACAAAACATACTAAGCAACAAATAAATGTGATTCATTTTGTTTATTTTATTTTATTTTAATGGTTAATGTTAACTTAGTTTTAAATGATTGTGTAACTGCTTGCTTTCACAGAACTGTACTGATTTATGTTACATGATCTATTTTTTTTATTTTTATTTTTTACTGAAATAATAAATGATAAATGATCTGTAGTATAATAAATAACAGCTGACTTTATGGACTATGTTGTCTTTGTTCAGACAGTTTTTCTAAATTACAGTGTAGTTGAATTGTAACATTTGTTTCACAGCATGTTACACAAATAAATGAGCTCTTGTATTCATTGTACAGTACAAGTAAAACACTGTTCAATAATTCAAACACTATTCTAAGTTCACTTAGAAGTCAATGGTCAAGGCCAAGAAGTTTTTATATTTTCGTGCAAGCATGCTCCAAATCTAGGCACAAGTGGGTTTGGCGAAATTGAGTATGCAAAGCACTTATGGAGGTTCTTCTCAAGCACCGTCTGTGACCTATTATAAAAGTCCTGTCAAGCACCAGCGATATTAACAAAGACAGCACTTCATAAAAAGTTGACCGTGTAAATGAACTGTATGCAATGAATTATAAGAATAGAAATCGTCTAGGTTACGGATGTAACCTCTGTTCCCTGATGGAGGGGACTTTGGCACGTAAAATACCTGCCCGCTCCTGTATCAGCAGCACACGTACACGGCTCAGTGCATGGCGTGATTTAAATTAGACCCCTAGTGTTGCTTCTTCGACACAACGTCAAAGTGAGCGACAGATGGGGAACGTCTAGGTTATGGATGTAACCTCCATTCCCTGATGGAGGGAACGAGACATTGTGTCCTCCCGGCCACATCGCTGAACCGAGCCACTGTTGCGTCCGAACCTCATTGTCGGCTCCTCAGAAAAATCCTGAATGAAACAGACGCATTTCCCTCCCTTCATACCATATGTCCAGGGGGCGGGACATGCAAATTCTATCTGCCAATTTCTCATTGGCCTTTTCTCATAGATCAGAGATGCGAAAGGCTCTCAAGAGAGACCACTAGTGCCGCTTCTTAGATACAACGTCGAAGTGAGCGACAGACGGGGAAATTGACTTGTGTTCTTTTCTGCATTAACAGCGTACTCTTAAACTCATGGAAAATGTGTTTCAGAATATGGATGTAGGCACTGTTAAATTAGAGAGAATGGAAGTATTATTAATCAATTTCAACAGTGCCGATCCTCCCTAAAGGCAAACGAAGGACGTTTCTTAGGGCCCCCAATCCGCCAGGGGCCCCACATTGTCGAAGACATTATAAGTATTGTTATGAACATAGTGATGGGGGACTGGCACTGATTGTCATCTACTGACACACAAAACTGTCTATTAACAGTGTTTGTATCGAACAATACGAAAACAGTCGATTTTGATTTTGAAAAATATAATTTATTGAAAATGTTTTACCAAAAATACTGTATTTCTAAATTCAAATTACACTTCAAATGAAACAAAAATATAATTGAAACGTTGGTGTCTTGGAGTGGTAGAGGAAGAGAGAAAATGCAGGAGTAGATTCTATTAATCCTTTAAGAATAATCGCTGGAGTGGAACAAACACTGGAGTAGAACACACAATAAATCTTAACATCAAATCTTAATGTAACACTTCACTAACTCAACGTAACACTTCAAGGACTGACAAATGAGGGTATATATACACAGGGAAACTAATGAGGGAATGGAAGGCAGGTGCGGATGATGAACCGATGGAAGTGATTATGGACATTACTGTGACATTACTCCCCCCTATAAAGGGCAAGGATCCAAGGAGGATGATCAGGAATCCTAAAGGCTGGGAAAGGATCTGGGGGGCTGGGGGCGGCTTCAGGGCTGGGAATGGATCAGGAGGCCTGAAAGGCAGCCGCAGGCACTGGGTCTGGAGGCCTGGGAGGTGGCCACAGGGCAAGGACTGGGTCTGGAGGCCTGGGAGGTGGCCACAGGGCAAGGACTGGGTCAGGAGGCCTGGGAGGTGGCCACAGAGCAAGGGCTGGGTCACGTGGTGGAACCGCGGGAGGAGGAGACCCTGGGGAAGAAGGCGGAGCCAAGGAAGCTTCTGAGGACAGATCCGAGGGAGGCGAAACCAAGGGAGGCAGAGCCGCGTGAAGGCTCGGGGAGAGGAGCCGAAGGCTCGAGGGACAGAGACGTGGAAGGCGGAGCCGTGGAAAGCTAGGGGCTGAGAGCCATGGAAGAGAGTACAGGTAGAGACTGGGTCTCGACCTCCATGGTCATGAGCATGGGCAGAGACTGGGGAACGACCTCCATGGTCATGAGCATGGGCAGAGACTAGGGAACGATCTCTATGGTCATGAGCATGGGCAGCAACTGGGGAATGACCTCCATGGTCTCCGTGGGCTCATTAACCATGGTAGGCATGGCCACTGGCTCATTAACCATGGCAGGCATGGATATTGGCTCATTAACCATGGCAGGCATGGGCACAGGTTGTAGCCCGGGGTTCCTGCCACAATTCACAGCATACGTGGGAATTGAACTTCCGTGGTCACTACCGCTGACTGTGGCAAGAAATCGACCACCAGAACCTGGAGAGGATGAGCACATAAAAATAAATATTTAGGAGAATTGAATGGAGTGGAGTTACCTTGGAGATAGGGGTTGTGGAAGGTGTGCAGGGAGAAGTCAACATCTCTATCAAACTTGATGAAAGTAAAGGGTAATGATTATTCAGGGTGGCTAGGATGTAATTCGACAAGGTAAGATTTTCCGCCTCCGGAAGTGCTGTGGGTCTGGGAAAATGTAATCCCATTCCATAAATGGGCTTGAGGTAAATGTCCAGTATTTAGGGCTGGACTGGTAATCTGGCATACCAGGCATTTTACCGGTGGGCTGACGCACTTTGGGGCTGATCAGGCGCAGACTGGCCATCGAAAGAAACGAGTGGGCCGGTGGGTTGGCTGCGAAACGTGCCCCCCTGCTCTACAAGATTTGGGCCAGTTGTCTTCCCAGTCCTGCCCTGCCGTTATTGATATAGAAGCAGCAAAGTGAAGGATCTTGGTTGAGTATTCCAAGAGGGGAAGATCCTGCCTGAAAAGCTCCATGAATAATACCGTTGGCTCCATGCTCATGTGGGTCATCCTCCCACTAATGCATTACAATAATCTAGTCGAATGTTGAATATGATGTAACAGTACACCCATCGAGAGTCAAATTACTGTATGTTATAGCTGCATATTTTTAGAGGTTTCTGGAGTTGAGGAGAAGGACATTTCTGGCCATCCAATCTTATATACTCTGCTAATTAGGAGAATTGTGAAATCTCATCAGGTGTTGAAGAAATATAAAGTTTGGTATTGTCGGCATAAAAGTGGAACTTATTCCATGATTCCTGATAATATCTCTCTCTTTAATCTCTTTATTTAGCGGTCTGCTAAATACGGCCTAAACCATGCTAATGCAACTCCACAAATGCCAACATAATTATCTAGCCTATTCAAGAGAATGTCGTGATCTATCGTGTCGAATGCAGCACTAAGATCTAAAAGCACTAGAAGTGAAATGCAGCTGCGATCAGATGATAAGAGCAAGTCATTTGTAACTCTGATAAGAGCAGTCTCTGTACTGTGATGAGATTCATATGTACTATTTCTCTGTAGAAATTAACATATATGGGAGGACACTACGTTTACTAGTATTTTCGACATAAATGGGAGATTTGAAATCGGTCTATAATTAGTCAGTTCTCCAGGATCAAGTTGTGGCTTCTTAATAAGCAGTTTTATAACTGCCATTTTAAAGTTTCTTGGGACATGTCCTAAGCATAGCGAGGAGTTAATAATAATAAGAAGTTCTGATATTACAGGGAATACCTCTTTTAAGAGCTTGGTTGGTATTGGATCTAACATACATGTTGTGGCTTTTGATGTTTCGATAAGTTTTGTTAGCTCTTCATGACCTACGATAGCAAAGGATTGAAGTTGCACGTGAGGAAAATTATTAGACACTGTTTAATGCACAGGTGCTATTACAGATGATTACACAATTCCAATTTTATTTCTGATTATTGAAGTAATCAGTCATTACTCTTGAGCTGAGACGGAACATCTGGTTCTGTTTAGGCATTATTTCTAACCAATTTAGCGACAGTACTGAATAAACACCTAGGATTGTTGTGATTACATTCTATGAGTTTGCTAAAATATGCTGACCTGGCAGCTTTTAGTGCGTGTTTGTAGATACAGACACTATCCTTCCATGCACTGTGAAATACCTCTCATTTTGTATTCTTGCACTTGTGCTCCATTTTCCAAGCTGCACTCTTGAGAGCATGAGTGTGATCACTGTACCATGATGCAAGGCTTTTTTCTTTCATTTTCTTTAATCGATGGGGGGTGACACTATCAAGAGAGCTAGAGATGACTGTATTTATATTTTCTGTTATTTCATCAAGTTCTTCTGGGCTTTGGGGTTTATTGAGTATATGAGATTGGTCTGGAAGTTTATTAGTGAAGCTATATTTGGTGGTCAAAGGAATAGTTCTACCTGAACAATAACTTGGTGTATATTGAGTATCATTAGCTGATCGCAGCAAACACAAGACCAGGTAATGATCCGAGTTGTCATCACTCTGTGGTAGAATTTCTACAGTATTAACATCAACTCCATATGACAGAATTAAATCTAGCTTACAATTATGGCGATGAGTTAGTCCTGTTACATTTCAATAAATGCTAATTTTCAATATCTATGTGAATGTTGAAGTCACCAACAATTAAATCTCTATCTACAGTAACTACAAGATCTGATAAATTTGCAAATTCACCAAGGAAATCAGAATAAGGTCTGGGTGATCTATACACTGTAGCAAGGGTAAAAGATGCCAGAGTTTTTTTATTTATATCTGACGGTGTCACATTAAGCATTATTAGTTCAAAAGACTTACATTTATATCCTGTCCTCTAAGTAATGCCAAAAACTTCACTGTCAATTGTAGCAACACCTCCTCCTCGACCCTTCAGATGAGGCTCGTGTTTATAACAATAACCTGGGGGAGTAGATTCATTTAAACTAATATATTCATCTGGTTTAAGCCATGTTTCAGTCAAACAGAGCGCATCCAATCTATGATCTGTAATAATTTAATTTACAATTAGCGCTTTAGTATAAAGCAATCTAATGTTTAATAGCCCTATATTTATATGATAATTATCTTTAATTTGTTTGTTTTGCTAAAGTTTGACCATAATCATTCTAAATGATTTAGTGAGGGTATTGTGTTTGGTAGTTCAGGGAACAGACACAGTCTTTATGAGATATCTATGTGATACAGACTCTATGTGTTGTAGTTCATGTGACATCTCAAGGCAGCTAGCAGACGTTCGGATAAACCAGTTTGTCTGCTTCCTGACCTGGGCCCCAGTTAGTCAAATACTATCATTATAAGTATTATTTTACTTATACATACTAACATGTCTAGATCACTAATAACACATGCCTTCAAGCACATCCCTGTTATCTGTTATAGACCGTTCACAAGATAAAGATGCAAGACCAAACGCAACCCACACGACCTACGGCCAATTTGCACTTCAGCACCTGCTCCACTCTCGTTCTCAGTGGGACTCTGGAACTGCCAGTCTGCTGTGAAAAAAGCTGCCTTCATTCCAGCCTTTGCCACACAGCATCCTGGCACTGACGGAGACATGGATACGTCCTATAGCAACACCTGCTGCTCTCTCCAACAACTTCTCCTTCTCTCACACCCCTCGACATACCGGTAGGGGTGGGGAACTGATCTGTGTTTTATTTGTGTATTGTCTTTGTGTATTTTTTAGCATTGAATACCAGCTTTACTGGTCAAATACAAATGTACATTTTATACTTCTCTTAATAACACAAGAGGGGGTATATTATATATTGTATATTGTGTTGTGTAACAGATGTGTAAACTGTGTCTGTGTGGAGAGTTTAGTTTAGATTAACAAAGTCTCTCACTGAAAGGAAACCTGTAGATCCAGCTATATAACAATATAAGTATTATTTCATACAGCTGTGATGACATGGTGAGACCAGTTGAGCTCATTTGAGATGGAAACACAAAGAATATTTAAAAAGGGGACTCATTGCACCTCTGCTGGTTGATGAATAGGGGTGTTTCACTTGTTTTACTAATAACGGCAGATTCACACACTCGAGAGCTGGCGTGAGTAACACATCGTGTGTTTCACATTGGACACACACACTCATATATACAGTATATATTTATATACAACTGGATTGCTGATGACGTCATATCAGTGAAGACACTGCGCCACCATGTTGTTATTCCCAATCATTCCAATGTCCCTTTTGACTTAACAGGAAATCATGGAATTGAATCTGGAGATGTGGAATATAATTGGATTATATTCTGAGAACGCTGATATCTTTGACTATATTTGGGACTGTCGATAATGAACACATGGACGACAAACATCAAGCATCAGAACTCATCACAGCCACAGATAAAACTCATTCATCATTCCCAAACACACTCCGTTCATCCTTTATTGATTGTTTGTGTTGTTTATTGTGTTATTGTTTGCTTCATGGACCATTTGAGTTCAGTAAATATGTTTGTAAATAGTTGAATATATTTCTGTTGTTATTTGATCATTCAAACGTTTTATTTCAGTTTTGATATAAACTGGATCCATTTGGATATTTTGTTGAAGTGATTCCCCTTTCATTTCTTATAGTAGTCCGGGACAGTTCATGAGTCGTTCAGTTGAACTGGTGTATAACGCCACCTACTGTGTGACTACAGACACTACACCCATAATTACAGGACAGGAAAGAGTCACATCTGCACAAAAGCCCAAAACATGCAAACTGAGATATGAATGAAGTGATAAAAGAGATTCTAATAAACATACATTCAGGACAAAATCATGTTGTTATAAACTGATATTTTACAGCAAATCAAATACATTGATATGAAATATATATCTATGATCAATTCCATTGAAATGCATTTGGAGTGTGTTTGTGCAGATTTGGAGCAGTTGTACAATATAAAAGTGTTTCTGATCCCTCAACAGGCGACACATCAGTCTGAATAACCACAATGCAACAGTTTTCATGAAAGTTTGTCTTCATGTCCAGACTAATAGTTGAATTATTGTCTTTATTCTGATTGAATCAAGACTACAGAACATCATCTGCATTAGACTGAAGACATTATAAAGATCAGATCAAGTCAAATAGTGTCAATGAATGTATTTGATATTGATTTGTGTCAGAAATAAAGAGTGATTATGAGAGTTGAGCACTAGGTGTCACAATCTCTTTTACAATGGAATAAAAGAAGTGATGCGATGCTAAAAACAGACAGAGACCTACAACTTATAAACTGAACTTACTGAAACTTGTGCAATTAATAAATGTGATTCTGACACTGATCCATTCTAGGAGTCCAAAAGATCTGCTGCAAAACATCATGAGAGTCGTATTAGTTAGGATTTTACATTTGTTTTAATATAACATGTTTTATTGATGAACAGATACAGAATGAAAGACAAATCAGCTTCATAAAGAATAGAGTTACACCTGTGGACAGATCCTGAGGTCTCTCTCTCTCTCTCTCTCTCTCTCTCTCTCTCTCTCTCTGTGTCTGGTGCATGCTGGGAATTGGGAAGGGAATGCATGGGAGGGTGATCTAGGTGAGAGGGAAGTTTCAAAAATTTTCACTTTCTTGCTTTTTCTTGTTTTTGATTATTTTAATTGATAAAGAAAAAGTACAAAGAAAATTATATATAAAAAAAAAAAAAAACACTGAGTTTGTTTTCCGTGAGAGTTGTCTCGTGTCGGAGGTAGGGATGGCGTCTCACACTCACGCGAGTGTGCAGGCGTCAGGCCTGTCGCTCCGGCATGGGATCAGGTGTGTGACCCAGGCAGGTGTGCCTGTAGAGGATGTGTTGCTGGACGTGGCAGAGCGTGGGGCATGAGAACATCATTTCGGCGTCTCGGATGAACAAGGCCGTTGTGGTATTTTTGAAGGAAGAGAATCTGGTTCATGGTTTGATCGAGAGCGGGATATCGGTAAGTGGCACTTTTGTTTCTGTTCAACCTCTAGTTTCAATCACGACGAAGGTGACGGTTTCTAACGTTCCGACTTTTATTCCTGACGCGGACATTGAGCGAGAGCTTTCGATTTGGAAAACTTGCCAGTGGAATTAGAACTGTTTCACTCGGCTGTAAAATGCCGCTTTAAAACATGTGTTGTCGTTTAGGCGACAGGTGTACATGTTTTTAAATGAACCGACACTGAATATCTCCTTTCGCTGTGTTTTTGAGGGCAAGTCGTACATGATGTACGTGAGCACGGGAGAGATGCGGTGTTTTGAGTGCGGAGTATTGGACATGTTAGGCTGTCTTGTCCTCATAGAGCTGAACTTGAGAATGAAGCAGGCCCTAGCAATATTTCAGATAAGAGGAAGGAAAATGAAGTGCAAAAGAGTAGTGTACCAAATCTAAATGAAGCAGCAGTGGTGAATAATGAGGATCAGAATGTGGATTCAAACTTGAAGGAAGGAATGATAATAGAAGACCCGTCCCCTAATAATGAGAAAGATACAGAGGAAGCTTCTGGTAGTAAGACAAAACAAGGAAAAATGAAGAAAGTTAATGTTGTAACCGATGTGGCTGTTGAGGGAAGCACTGTGGTACAGGGGTCTGAGCAGGGTGATACTGTGGTACAGGGGTCTGAGCAGGGTGATACTGTGGTACAGGGGTCTGGGCAGGGTGATACTGTGGTACAGGGGTCTGGGCAGGGTGATACTGTGGAGAGTTCAGAGAATACAAGCCAGACGAATGATGATGCAAGCGGTTTGAAAGGTGATGTTTTGGAAAGAGGAAAGATAGTATCTTTGATTAAGAAGGTGCAATCAGATATGGTTGATGAGGAGATGGATGACGATGGTGATGATGATGATGATGATGATGGTGGTGGGTTATCTGATTTCTCAGATGTGTCAGATGTTTCACAATTAAGCTGTGAGCAGGTTTATTCACTAGATGAAATAAATAAATTCCTAGATCGAAACCTTTGGAAAACCTGTTGATGTAATGGAATCATTTTTCTGATCTGAAGAGGTTTGAGACTTCTGTTTGTTATTGGCAGAGGAAGGTTGGAGAAGATGAACTCAGTCGGTGAAAGAGATTTCGTTTAAAAAAATTTCTTGCAAAACTGCGAAGGGTAAAACCCCTATAAAACGTAAATTCAAATAATTGAATCAATGGTTTATATATCACTCAGGATGGCTTTACTACACTCTTCATTTTTTTCTCTCTCTTTTCTATCTCTTTATAATTTCTATGGAGATGATAAGGGTAGCTTCTCTAAATATTAACGGAGGGAGAGACAGGAGCAAGAGAGCAATGGTGGCAGAATTAATCAATATTAAGAATGTAAGTGTTTCTTTTTGCAAGAAACACATACAGACTGTAATAATGAATTAGAGTGGTGTAGATGGTGGGAGGGAGAGCGTCTTCAGTCACGGCTCAAATTTGAGTGCTGGAGTAGCTATTCTTTTCTCAAAAAATTTGAACCTGAAAATGTTGTCAACTGAAGAAATAGATAAGGGTAGAGTTTTAATGGTTGCTGGAGAAATAAATGAATTAAAATTTATTTCTATAAATGTTTATGCTCCAAACAATGGCTCAGATCGTGTGGATGTGTTTAGGAAGTTGCAGAGTGCATTAAGAAAATGTGATAATGATTCTTGCATCATAATGGGTGGGGATTGGAATTGCACTACAAATTTTCTTTTAGACAGGAACAGAGAGGAGTCTCATCCACCTTCTAGTAATGCTCTTCAGAATATTATTGATGAATTTGAGTTGATGGATGTGTGGAGGAACATGAATAAGAGAATTAGACAGTATACATGGGTTAAAATACTAGACTCTAATGTAACTGGAGCAAGATTAGATAGAATATATATAAGTAAAACAAGTATGAATAGAGTATCCAATGCTAATATTTTCCCTAACGGTTTTTCGGATCATCATATTGCAACCATAGATTTTAACATTATTACTTTAGCACGTCCAAGGTTTTACTGGCATTTCAATACTAAATTGCTGCAGGATAGGTCTTTTGTGAAAAGTTTGGTGATTTTTGGAAATTGTGGCAGTTGAATAAAGGTAATTTTGAAAAAATAACACAATGGTGGGAGGTGGGGAAAGCACAGATAAAGGTTTTTGTCAAAATTTTTCCTATAATACTACTGTGTGTGTTAAAAAGAAAATTGAGCAGTTGGAGAAAGAAATCATTGGTATGGAAAATGTGATGGATGTAAATGTTTTGGGTGCTTCCAATGATTTAAGGAATAAGAAACTTGAATTAAGATCCATCTTAGAGGAAAGAGCGAAGGGCTTTTAATTAGAGCAAGAATTTCTTCCATCAAGGACATCGACTCTCCCACTTCTTATTTTTTTAATCTTGAGCGGAAAGTTGCACAACAAAAGCGCATACTTCACCTACGCAAGGAAAATGGAACTTTAACATCAAATCCAACAGAAATGAGGAAAATGGCAATGGATTTTTATGCTGATTTGTATGGACATACTGACTGTGACTCTGGGAACATGGTACAATTATTACAAGGACTTCCAAAGTTGCAACCTGAGGATAAGAAAAAGCTTGACACCATGATCAGCCTTAACGAACTTTCAGATGCAGTTCAGCAACTCTCCACAGGGCGTGCACCAGGAATAGATGGTTTGCCTGCTGAATTTTACAAGACTTTTGGACTGTTTTAGGTGAAGACTTTTATGAAGTTTGTTGTGAATGTTTTGAAAAGGGAATGTTGCCAACTAGCTGTCAGAGGGCTGTGATCTCTCTCTACCAAAAAATGGAGATCTAGGTTTTTTAAAAAATTGGCCTCTGTTTCTTTGATGTGCTCGGACTATAAAATATTGGCAAAAGTTTTAGCCAATAGGTTAAAAAAATACTTACATATTGTGGTCAAAGGAGAGCAAACTTATTGTATTCGGTCGTACAATCATGGACAATCTGTTTTTAATAAGAGATGTTATTGATGTGTCTATTAATGAAAATTGCAATGTTGGTTTTTTGTCTATTGATCAGGAGAAAGCTTTCGATCGGGTGGGTCATGAGTACATTTTCAAAGTCTTGGAATCTTTTGGGTTTGGGAATTGCTTTATTTCATGGATCCAATTGATGTATAAAGGGGCTTCAATAATGCTTAAGATGGGGAATGGTTTGACTTATCCATTGCCGGTGAAAAGAGGTATTCGACAGGGTGTCCTCTCTCAGGGCAACTCTATAGCCTAGCAATTGAGCCCCTGTTATGCAAATTAAGAAATGGATTAAGGGGTTTTATGGTCCCAGGTGACCCAAGGGAGTCGAGATTTTTTGTGTCGGCTTATGCTGATGATGTACTTATTTTTGTCACTGGGCAAGAAGATATGCAAATATTATGTGAGAGTTTGGATGTCTACGAGAAAGCGTCTTCAGCTAAAGTCAATTGGGGGAAAAGTAATGGTTTTATTGTGGGCCAGTGGGAAAATGGTGGGCCACCTCCACTTCCTGGGGGATTGCATTGGGGAAGAGAAGGTATTAAAATTCTTGGAGTGTTTCTAGGAGTAGAAAATTATAGAGGAAGGAACTGGGAGGGTTTGCTGGAGAAGGTGTCTGCTAAGTTGTCTAAATGGAAATGGCTATTGCCAGAGCTATCCTACAGGGGTAGAGTTTTGGTTACAAATAACCTGGCCGCCTCCATGTTATGGCACAGACTCAACGTTTTAGAGCCACCAGATGACATTGTTAAAAGTATCCAGAGGAAACTGGTGGAGTTCTTTTGGTCAGGACAGCATTGGATTCCTGCGGCAGCTCTGTATCTTCCAACTCAAGAGGGGGACAAGGTTTGGTTGACGTAAGGAGTAGGATCAACACCTTTCGATTACAGGCAGCTCAGAGACTGCTGTATGAGGAGGACGTGGGGTGGACCGGATGTGGCATGCGCTCTGTTGAGAAGAACATCGAATCTGGGATACGACAAGCAGCTGTTTTTACTGAAGGTTAATGAACTGGATTTTAATCACTTGACTTCATTCTACCAATCAATGCTAAAAGTGTGGAACATGACGTTTTCTGTGACCAGAGAGTTGTTGCGACCACAGGACTGGATTATGGGAGAACCCCTGTTTCACAACTCTTGGATACAAACAAATATTTTGTCTTCAAGCAGTGTGAGGAACTGTCTGGTCAGAGCGGGATGTACAAAGATCAAACACCTAAGGGATGGCAATGGGTGGAGGACGGCAATTTCAATTCAGCACAGGACAGGAATACGTTCTTTACGTCTCTTGGATCGGATGTTGGAGGAAATACAGTCAGCACTGCCTGGAGCCTGTAGAGAAGCACTGGGAGCCTTGCAGGGATGGAGCTACAGAGTTCCAGCATTACTGGTCTCTGCTGCACGGGAAAGGCCGGATGATGAGGATTCTTTTGTGTCCTTTAAAACCCCAGAGTTGGGATTTTTTCAAGACATTGGCAAAAAGGCATTATACATTGTGTGTGTTAAAATGTCTCATCAAACTGTTTTGAGAAGGGTTAAAACATGGAGGTGGACAGAAGTGTTTGGGCCGGACTTCAGAGGGTGCTGGAGATCTCTGTACAAACCTCCTATTGAGAAGCGTACTGCAGATTTACAGTGGAGACTGATGTATGGTATAATAGCTACTGAACAGACACGTGGCGCACCTGAATCCAGAAGTAGGGAGGGAATGTCCTTTTTGTGGAACGGAGGAAACGGTTGATCACTTGTTTATCCAGTGTGAGAGGTTAAGAGATCTTTTTAACTTTTTAGAGGTTTGTTTCGAAAGCATGGGTGAGGAATTTTCTTGTCAAGTTTTTATTAGTGGTCCAAAGTACAAAGTCAGTGATCGAAGGAAAGTGGTTTTATTAAATTACCTTGTGGGAACAGCTAAGATGGCAATTTGGAAGACACGTAAAAACAGGATTTTGGGAACTGGTTCAGTTGATGCAGAGAGAGTTCTGAAAGGGATGGTGACTGCTCGAATTAAAATTGAGTATGCTTATTTCAAACTAGTTAATAATATTATGGATTTTTCTGCAGTGTGGTCAGTGGGAGGTTTTTTGTGTGAGGTTGGGGAGGACGAAATGTTGGTTGTAAAGATGTAATGAAAGGGCTGCAATCTGTATTGATGGGATTGTGTTTTAATTTATTTTTAATTTATTTATATTTTTGTAGTTTTTGGATGACATATTGGATTGACATATGATAAATGATAAAATAAATATGTTTAAGCCTCTCTCTCTCTCTCTCTCTCTCTCTCTCTCTCTCTCTCTCTCTCTCTCTCTCTCTCTCTCTCTCTCTCTCTCT
>NC_068309.1:954987-967153 GCF_025860055.1 Xyrauchen texanus | reverse complement strand
TCTCTTGTGTAGGTTAAGGAGAAATCTCAATGGGGTCTTAATTCCAAATAGAGACATGAGTTCTATGGTGTCCGTATCATCTTATGCTGATGACGTTACTGTTTTTATTACAGGCCAGGATGATGTTACAGCTTTAACTAAGAGCATTGAACAATATGAGAAGGCATCCTCAGCTAGATTAAATTGGGGAAAAAGTGGATGGGGAAAGTTTCCTTATTGGACAGTGGATGGGGAAAAGACCTCCGCAGCTTCCTGGTGGTGTGAAATGGGGTAGGGAAGGGCTGAAAGTTTTAGGTGTATATTTAGGGAATAATCAATTTCAGATGAAGAATTGGGAGTGATTGCCCGATTGTCTAAATGGAAATGGCTATTACCGCAGTTGTCGTATAGAGGGCGAGTTTTGGTTATTAATAACCTAACTGCCTCTACACTGTGGCACAGGTTTATTGTCATGGAGCCACCTGATGAACTGATCTGCCATATACAAAGAGCATTGGTGGACTTCTTCTGGAGTGGGCAGCACTGGATCCGGGCAGCAGCGCTTTATTTACCTGTCCAGGAAGGTGGCCAGGGGTTGGTGGACGTGAGGAGTCGTATCAGTGCTTTCAGGATACAAGCTGCACAGAGACTCCTATATCATAGGGACTTGACTTGGGCCCAAACTGCTTGTGCTTTGCTACAGAGAGCAGGAGGACTGGGTTTGGATAAACATTTATTCCTAATGAAACTGGAGGAGGTGAGCTTGTCTGAGCTTACACCGTTTTACAAATCTATGTTGAAGGTCTGGAGAACTGTTTTTAAAGTAGAGCGGGACATTGATTCTCAAGGACACTGGGTTACTGAAGAACCTTTGCTTTTTAATCCAATGATCCAGACAAGGATGTTATCTTCTGTGAGTATACGAACATGCTTACTAAAGAATAATATTGTAAAATTGGGTCATCTCTTGGACAACAATGGATGGAGATCAGCAGAGACTCTCAGAGAGGTGACAGGATTACGGTCACTAAGACTTACAACAAAACTGATGGAGGAAATTTTTAATGTAATACCAAGCAGTTACAGAGAGATCGTCGCAAGGAAGGAAACCGATGAGAAAGGATTCCCGAAGTTAAAAATAGCTCCTGCAAGTTAGGAAGACTTGGAAGGTGTGGACGCCTGTTCAATTTTGTCTTTTGAGGTTCCTCAAATAGAACTCTTCGAGTCTACATCAAAGAAGGCCATTTATCACATCACCGTGAAGGTTATACACCAGGAATCACTCAGGAGAGTAAAAGCCTCTGGGTGGCCAGAACTGTTGACACCAGAGTTCCTTGTGAGGGACAGATGGAGAGCATTGTATAAACCTCCAGTGGAGAAGCGAACAGCTGATCTACAATGGAGGATTATTCACAGGGCAATAGCTACAGACAGACATGTGGCACACTTGGATCCAGCAGTGGGTGGGGAATGTAGGTTTTGTGGAGAAGAGGAAGATTTGGAACATTTGTTTTTAAGATGTGAAAGACTACAGAATCTTTTTAATCTTCTTAAGGAATGGTTCAAGAAATTTAACGAGGATTTTTCGGATAAAGTGTTCATTGGAGGGTTAAATTATGGATTATTGATGAGGAAAAAAATTTGTTTATTGAGTTATCTGATTGGGACTGCAAAATTGGCAGTGTGGAAGACTAGGAAGAACAAAGGCTTACAATTTGCATCCACGGATCCTGAAGTTATGTTTAGGAAATTACTGGAAGGAAGGCTTAAAGTGGAGTACGCATATTATAATATTGTAAATGATGTCAGGAGTTTTATTGAAATATGGTGTGTCAATGATGTTTTATGCACTATTTATGAGGATGTGATGGTTCTGAATTTGTAATTTTTTTTTTTCTAATTTTTATGCTCTAATTTTTATTTTAGAATAAGTATATGTATGTATGTATGTATTTTTGAAATGTAAAAATGTAAGAATTTTGAACCTCTCTCTCTCTCTCTCTGTGTGTGTGTGTGTGTGTGTGTCTCTCTCTCTCTCTCTCTCTCTCTCTCTCTCTCTCTCTCTCTCTCTCTGTCTCTCTCTCTCTCTCTCTCAATTTTTCAATTTAAAAGTACTTTATTGGTATGATTGTGTTTACATACAATATTGCCAAAGCATTAATACACAAAACAGATAATGACAAGACAAATAATAATAATAAAATAGTAACAAATAACAATAAAGATAGAATTAAAATAAGGTGCCGGGTAATGAATCAAATAAAATAAAAACTATAATAACAATATACACTATACAGCATAAAATGCATTTAACAGGACATTATAAACATAATAAAATAAAAGTACTGTGACTGAAGTACATTAAGGCAGTAATTGGTTCATCAAAAATGAATTTAGCTGCAACTGACGCATGATGGTCCTCCCCCAGTAACACCATATCTGATCTGATCTCCTCCAGTAACACCAGCATCTGTTCTGATCTCCTCCAGTAACACCAGCATCTGATGTGATCTCCCCCAGTAACACCAGCATCTGATGTGATCTCCCCCAGTAACACCAGCATCTGATCTGATCTCCCCCAGTAACACCAGCATCTGATCTGATCTCCCCCAGTAACACCAGCATCTGATCTGATCTCCCCCAGTAACACCAGCATCTGATCTGATCTCCCCAGTAACACCAGCATCTGATCTGATCTCCCCAGTAACACCAGCATCTGATCTGATCTCCCCAGTAACACCAGCATCTGATCTGATCTCCCCAGTAACACCAGCATCTGATCTGATCTCCCCCAGTAACACCAGCATCTGATCTGTTCTCCCCAGTAACACCAGCATCTGATCTGATCTCCCCCAGTAACACCAGCATCTGATCTGATCTCCCCCAGTAACACCAGCATCTGATCTGATCTCCCCCAGTAACACCAGCATCTCATATGATCTCCCTCAGTAACACCAGCATCTGATCTGATCTCCCCAGTAACACCAGCATCTGATCTCCCCCAGTAACACCAGCATCTGATCTCCCCCAGTAACACCAGCATCTGATCTGATCTCCCCCAGTAACACCAGCATCTGATCTGATCTCCCCCAGTAACACCAGCATCTGATCTCCCCCAGTAACACCGGCATCTGATCTGATCTCCCCCAGTAACACCAGCATCTGATCTGATCTCCCCCAGTAACACCAGCATCTGATCTGATCTCCCCCAGTAACACCAGCATCTGATCTGATCTCCCCCAGTAACACCAGCATCTGATCTGATCTCCCCCAGTAACACCAGCATCTGATCTGATCTCCCCCAGTAACACCAGCATCTCATATGATCTCCCTCAGTAACACCAGCATCTGATCTGATCTCCCCAGTAACACCAGCATCTGATCTGATCTCCCCCAGTAACACCAGCATCTCATCTGATCTCCCTCAGTAACACCAGCATCTGATCTGATCTCCCCCAGTAACACCAGCATCTGATCTGATCTCCCCCAGTAACACCAGCATCTGATCTCCCCCAGTAACACCAGCATCTGATCTGATCTCCCCCAGTAACACCGGCATCTGATCTGTTCTCCCCCAGTAACACCAGCATCTGTTCTGATCTCCCCCAGTAACACCAGCATCTGTTCTGATCTCCCCCAGTAACACCAGCATCTGATCTCCCCCAGTAACACCGGCATCTGATCTGATCTCCCCCAGTAACACCGGCATCTGATCTCCCCCAGTAACACCAGCATCTGATCTGATCTCCCCCAGTAACACCAGCATCTGATCTGATCTCCCCCAGTAACACCAGCATCTGATCTCCCCCAGTAACACCGGCATCTGATCTGTTCTCCCCCAGTAACACCAGCATCTGATCTCCCCCAGTAACACCAGCATCTGATCTGATCTCCTCCAGTAACACCAGCATCTGATCTGATCTCCCCCAGTAACACCAGCATCTGATCTGATCTCCCCCAGTAACACCAGCATCTGATCTGATCTCCCCCAGTAACACCAGCATCTGATCTGATCTCCCCCAGTAACACCAGCATCTGATCTGATCTCCCCCAGTAACACCAGCATCTGATCTGTTTCTGCCAAACTGGAAAACTGTGGCATGAGGTTTGAGAGTTTGTGGAGGTATCTCTCTCTGTGTGTGTGTCTGTCTCGACCTCACCCGTGTCACAGTGAGACTCGTTCATGTTTGTCTGTGATCACTGAGTCTGTATTTGGGGAGGATCCGTCTCTGTTTTGGATCTCTTACGGTGTGCAGATATTCTGCCAGATTATATGTTCTGTTTAGGGCTGATAACATTCCAGTTTGCTTTGGTTTTTACTTTCATTTTCCCAACGGTCCAAATATGATTTTTTGCTTTCTTTTATGATTTGGTTTATTCTGATCTGGTTTAGTTCAGCAGTGCTGGTCTGAAACTGGTGTTTGTTAGTTGTTAGTGGGTTTGTGAGTATTCTGGTTTTAGGCTTCATCTCTTGGGTTTTAAGGGCTTCATGTTGCAGTGTGTTAGGGGAACTTGAATTTAGGTGTGTCCAAAATTTGAGGGATGGTTTTTCAATATGTATAATAAGGGGGTAGCTGCCTAATTGGGCCCAGCATGCATTAGTAGGTGTTCTTCTCTGAACTCTTCGAATGTTTCTACAGAATTCTGCATGCAGGGATTCAATGGGGTGTTTGTCCCATCTCCAGTAATCTGCCATACAGACCCCAAACCTCACATCCGTACAGAGCAATAGGAATTATAATACTATCAAAGATCTTACACCAGATTGTTACAGGAATGTCAACTTGGGCAAATTTGCCCTTAATAGCATAGAATGCTCTTCTAGCTTTCTCTTTTAGTGCATTCACTGCCAGACCACTCTCTCTCTCTCTCACACTCCCTCTCTCTCTCACACTCTCTCTCTCTCACACTCTCTCTCTCTCTCTCCCTCTCCCTCTCTCTCCCTCTCTCTCACTCTCTCTCTCTCTCCCTCTCTCCCTCTCTCTCTCTCCCTCTCTCTCTCTCCCTCTCTCTCACTCTCTCTCTCTCTCTCTCTCTCTCTCTCTCTCTCACTCTCTCCCTCTCTCTCTCTCTCTCTGTGTGTGTGTGTGTGTGTGTGTGTATTTGTGTGTGAGTGTGTGTGTGTGTTTGTGTGTGAGTGAGAGAGTGTGTGTGTGTGTGTGTGTGTGTGTGTGTGTGTGTGTGTGTGTGTGTGTGTGTGTGTGTGTGTGTGTGTGTGTGTGTGTGTCTCTCTCTCTCTCTCTTTAGGTGTCTGGATGATTTGAGGCTCCTCCCCCCAGTTTAGGAGGTTTAAACTATAATCTTTATTTGGAGGGCAATAATTAGGGAGAGAGAAGCTGCAAGAGAGTTCAGATGACATCACAGTCTTCTTTAATGCAAATGAGTAAAATATTAGTTGTATTAATATTATTATGATGTTTATGAATGTAATGCATCAGTCACTGTGTTTACACATTTATACAGTAAATAACACTGTCAGCTCATTTGATATGAATCAGTGTGATATTAAATATATACAGTATAAATGAAGATGTTTCATGCATTAATGACTATAAATCACTCAAATCAACATCTCTTGAATATTTATCCACACAAACGTGATATTAAAAACAAGTTTAAAAGTGATTTACAATATTCATGTAGAGATATTCACAACAGTCTGTAATCATATAAATAATAAACTGTAAATCAAAGAGAAAATCATTTTATATCCTGGACGTGTTTCACCAGCTTCATGAACTGTTCAATGTGTGAATAAACTCACTTTTGGTTTGGTTTTTTTGGTTTGGAGAAACATTTATTGTGGTTCAGTCAACGTACTACAAAGTTAATGTACTTATGTACATTAGTGTAATGTATAGAAGGACTGGTCGTTGTGAATTTGATATTATAATGATACTTAACTTTAAAGTGTGTGTGTGTGTGTGTGTGTGTGTATGTGTGTGTGTGTGTGTGTGTGTGTGTGTGTGTGTGTGTGTGTGTGTGTGTGTGTGTGTGTGTGTGTGTGTGTGTGTGTGTATGTGTGTGTGTTAAAACTGACATCTTTGTAAACTAGAAAATATCGCAACATTTAAACAAATAACTATTTACAAATGAGGATAACTCTACAACAAACACAAATCCAATTGTGGCAATAGAGGAACTTTTGTGAGTAAATGCACACCTGTAATCATGTTACTTCATCAGTTATTGGTAGACTTTGTGGTTTTCTTGAAATAAAATCAGTAAAGCGATGATCAGTTGGCATCACAACAGTACACATTTTTGTTTACATGTACACGTTTCTGAGTGTGGGGTTTGATACAGGAATGAGTAAATTAATACCAAAAATATGAGTGTCAAAGTGAAGTCAGCCTTTGCATTTGTGTTTGACACCCCACTGACGTAACAGTACTGTAATGAGTATCTATTATGTGATGAGTGCTGATTTATGCCTGCAGGTGGCAGTATTGTGTTATATAAAATGAAGTGCATTTGCTAGAGGAAGTGGTGGTAATGGAGACATGCTTGGTGTTCCACATGGAATAAAGACGCCAGTACCAGCCCTTCTTTGTATCTTTATTTGTTGTCTCTGGAACAATACATGGTACCATGAATGTAGTTTCAGGGTGTGAATTAGTGTTAAAATATCTTGTGTGTGTGTGTGTGTGTGTATCACAAGTCATTTGATTGTTGTCCAGTATGCCATCACCCCATTTCTTTGAAATGTTCACACTTGAATTGACATGGGTTTTATGATAACTGTGTACAGCATACTATAAAAACCTCTGAATTTGAACTATTGATTTAGCAAATGATTTCTAAAAACTTTCTATTCTTTTAAGTAATTATATTTAATTGTTGCCTGTATTACAAAGAGCAATACTTCTTTAACCACATCTCTACCATGTTTCACAATGTTACATGGAGCACTTGATGGGTAAAAAGAAAAACTTTTATAACAAAATAAACCCTTTTATCTCCCTTCTTTCACACTTTTGGTTGTCACCATGCTTTTCAATGAAAGCAAACCATAAAACACCAGGAAACTCATGGCACCATATTGTTTTGCTGAACAGAATCACACAAGACACCATCAGGCCTGATCAGGGGTGTGTGCGTATTCTGAAAACCTCCCACCCCAGACCTCTGACTTCCTGTAAGAGCTCAGTATCGATTGAAAGACTTTGAGTGGAAAAATGTAAGAATCTTTGTTACATTTTACAATGAATGTATGCTATTTCATTTAAAATGCTCTTTGTTTAAATACAAGTTTTAAATACATTTGATGTTTTTTGTTCAGCATCTTTAAAGGAGTAATGCTAGAGATATGTTAGACAATCTAATGTTTAAAAACACTTCTCTTTGTCAGAAGTAAAAATGCAAGACAACACATGTTAAAGATACATTAAACTATGTGAAATGGTTTATCGTGTTTAGTAATATAATTCAAAACACAAAACTTTTATTTTTGTTAAACTATTTGTTCATATTTAAATGGATGTGTGTTTTGCTGCATTTTATCTCATAGTTAAAATGTAGTCAGAATTCTATAAAAAATAAAAAACTTTGCATTTTAGTAACATACTGCTTGCTAAAATACTGTTTTTGAAAATAAATGCCATTTTAAACGAGTATAATGTCACGTGTTAAACACCCGCTACAGTCTCAACTGTGACTCTTGCACACAAAATACACCAGATATTCTGTTTTAAATGGATTGTGACCACATGTAATGTAATGAGTTTTTTATTAGGGATGCACCGAAATGAAAATTCTGGGCCGAAACCGATACCGAAAATCCAGGATGCACTTGGCCGAAAACCGAAACCGAAATTTTTACTTATTTAAAAAAAAAAAAATAAAAAAATGTTGTGTATAATTGTATTAAAACTTTTTCATTCATTTCATGAATTTAATTAATCTGAATTGAAAAACTACAAACCAATAAAATAAATCACACTTTTATTGAAAGTAGCACAACCAAATTGGACAAAAAATATATTAAAACTATATTGAATATTCTTCTTCTTTCAGTTCTGTAAAAATCACATTTTACAGATTTTATTAACAATTATCCAAATAATGTAAAGTTTTAGAAAACTATTATATGCACAACAAGAGTCAAGAAATGAACTTAGCTAACATCTTTCAAAAAGTTTAAATATGCAACAGTAATTTTAATTAAAACAACAGGCAGAACACAGAATGGCAGAGGACCTCTATTCCACTGATCTATATATAACTATAATATATAATTATATATATAGATCAGTGCTCTGTTCTGTTTATGTAAACGTATGTACACTTTAAGTGAAATTATTGTGCAAAACAACAGTAATTGAACTAAATCCAACCTCAACTGTAAACGACAGATGTATCCTCGAGTGAAGAACAAGTGTAATGTAATTGCTACACATCATATTGGACCGCTTTCTATTTAAGTACAAGTGACAGGTTTCTCTTCAAGAACAAAAGTTGCTAAATGTTCTGACAGTCTCTCCTGTCTGAAAGCTCATCAAGAACATGAGATGCTGCACTGAACCGTCTCTCACTCTCTGTGCTGGTGCTTGGGCAGATAAATACCTGTGCGCAATCCGCGCAAGCAAAGGAAAGCGGTCTTTGTTTATGCGACCGTAGTCAAGGGGATTGTTTATGCGCCCGTAGTCAAGGGGATTGTCGCTTCTGGCGTAGTTCCGCTATACGTCTCAAATTGTGTTGTAGCTGCGCTAGTTGTGACATTTTCCTGTAGAATCTCTTGCTGTATTCTGTATATATATATCTTGAAAGTTCTGCTGAATAAACACTGCAGATCGCAAATTTGATGTCCTTATCAGAAACTTTGAAGAATTTCCACACCGCTGACATGATCGCCTTTGTTTGGAAGCGCCGTTGTGGAATTATCTAACAGCTGTGATAAGGGCTGCATCGATCCAGAGTGAAATCTGAGCACTGAGGGGCGGGGCGAGGAGGTATATATTTTCGGCTCATATTTTCGGCCTTTTTTCTCTTTCGGCCGAAAACCGAAAGTGCTGAAAGTGCCATTTTCGGCCGAAATTTCGGTGCATCCCTATTTTTTACTATGGCTTAAAATAAAATATTTTTAGATTGACTACCGAATAATACACGTGTATAAACCTCGTATTACCTAATGAAACGGTTTAACCCCTTACAGAAGTAAAGAACAGATGGTTTGAAAGTGTAAACAACACACCGTTCAGCCTGCTTTTTACAACGAAAAGAAGAAATAGTTATATCCTTTGTAGCTGTTTGATATTGGCATACTTCTGTCGCTCTGTTCTTTTACGTTGATACGATGTTGCTTGTTGGTTGCATAGTTCTGAGCATTGTACTTTAAGTTTAATTCTATCATTTTCATCAGTCACATATCGAGAACTTGCACATCGTTTGTCATTCTCTCTCTATAACGCTTCAGATTCATTTCAATGTTCTCATGTCTCTTTTATAACCCCGCTTTTGTCTCATGTAGACATGTTGCTAAATGAACATTGCATTTGTCAAATCTTTTGCAAGTGTAACAGTTGTTACTTGTCAATGCCAGAAGATAAATCACACAACCACTCAGACTATTTCACAAAGACAGTTTCCTTTATTAAACATCAGATTAATAAGTCCAGGCTGCGATGCACAGCACACGTTATAAAAACACAACAGCGAACTCAAGATCCACTCAATTCATTCACAGTTTACCCCAATTCACCGCACACACATAGGACGCAACACCCTCTGTCATGCACAATAGCCCCATTACAGCAGGTAACATTATAACATTAGTCGTGATGTGTTCTTTTCGGAGATTCCGGTGACGCTAAAATAACGGCGACCCCAACTCAGCTTCCTCACGCACCTCCTGGGATCCCCTCACTCACCCTGACCATCAAATCACATGTCATTTGTTCACAATCACACCACAGCTATCTGACGCCATCTTCTGTTTAAATCTGGGGTTCCTTATAAGTTTAAAACACATTTTATTCATGACTCTTTTATATAATTCTCAACAGAAAAACACACTTCCCTTAAACTAGACAACAATTGATCTCATTTTGCTTTCCATATATTTAACGAATGCAAATCTTTCTGTCTTGTAATTTAACTCACCAGTTGTTTTTAATTAGTCTATTTTTGATTGTTTTTATTTATTTTAGTAGACGAACGGATATTTATTATCCCCGATATGCAAAACATTAATTGAGTAAACGATTTCTTGAATGTGTGTTTAGTTAAAAACTATTTTAGAACTGAATAAAACAACATTGGTATGTTTGATCCACTCTTGAATAATTGCCTTAACAGATTAAAAACATTTCCTAAGAGGTGACATTTTTAAAGCCAGGAATATATATATATATATATATATATATATATATATATATATAAATGCCTGTAATGGTTTTAAGCTATGAACAGGTGACAGCTTCTGTTTAAATAATTACTTTAAAAGACACACATGTTTCCTCTGCAAAGAATTTGACATCTCCGGATCAACATCAAAGGATGTATCGAAAAGATCTCACGAGTTCACCACCAGATACATCACTAAATACCCCGTCTCCCGTATCTAACAGTGATCAGACGCCATCTTGTTTAAATAATTACTTTAAAAAACACGATTCCCACAGGGTCATCACATTACGCGTCGTGACACAAACCTAAAACGCGTTATCAATTTAACACATGTTACTGTTTTAAATAAATATTTAAAACACACACACACACACACACACACACACACACACACACACACACACACACACACACATACACACACACACATGTTGTGTTTCCATGTTTTATGGGGACTTTCCATAGACATAATGGTTTTTATACTGTACAAACTTTATATTCTATCCCCTAAACCTAACCCTACCCCTAAACCTAACCCTCACAGAAAACTTTCTGCATTTTTACATTTTCAAAAAACATAATTTAGTGTGATTTATAAGCTGTTTTCCTCATGGGGACCGACAAAATGTCCCCACAACGTCAAAAATTTCAGGTTTTACTATCCTTATGGGGACATTTGGTCCCCACAAAGTGATAAATACACGCTCACACACACACACACACACACACACACACACACACACACACACATACACACACACACACACACACACATTACACACACACACACTCACACACTCAATCACACACACACACACACACACACACACACACACACACACACATTACACACACACACACTCACACACTCAATCACACACACACACACACACACACACACACACACACACACACACACACACACTTCCTAAGCGAAAATGCTGATGTGAAATTAACAGTGTTTACGGTCCACCCCGGCGGAGGGGGCTTGTCAACTGATCTTATGCCATTGTTGTTTTGGATGAGATCGTGAAAGGACAGAACAGAACAGATGTGTTAAAGGTATATTTTATAGTGCATACTATTTCGTTTAAAATTGAAGACATTTTGTTAGCGGTACAACTAAAATGAAATATTGTGTTTAGTAAAAATAACCCTGTTTGCCAAAGAATAAGTTTGATAAACCATTTTTCATCATTTTAAAGTGAACGTCTGTCTTTGAGTTTGCTTCAGTCACTGTTTAGAATTACATTTAAGTTTGTCATCAAGCATTGCAACCCATTAAAGACACATCATTTAAACACATTTTAAACCTAATAAACACTTTTTATGTCTTACAATTATAATAAAAAATAAAATGACCCACACTCATTACTTTATCATTGTTTTTGAAAAACACATCAATAAATACATCACTGAATTGTTTAATCAATCACTATTTTTTAGTCTGAGTTGAGAGAAAACAATTCTTATACCATACATTACTTTTATCTCAGTTTTCCATTAAACATTGTACATCATTAAAGATTCATATTTTTAAATACACAGATGGGGGTATCTGAACAGACACTTCATACTACTTCCTGTACACAACCGCTGACCAAACATTTCATATCACATCCTGAACATCTGCCGGAGGTTGGGTGGGGAGGGGGCGGGACTGGATGCAAAGGTCAAAGGTTACGTCATCAATCATTTTTTGACACAACGTACATAATACATTCTACTAATGTGATTTAGAGAATCTAGGAAATGAGACAGAAACTTTAATAGATACATAGTGATGATCTGATAAAAAAGATGGCGAAATTGAGCTATTAAAGAACCTTCCACTATTGCC
>NC_068309.1:922487-949987 GCF_025860055.1 Xyrauchen texanus | reverse complement strand
AAAATCCAAGGTATTGATCTGTAAACCTGTTAACTCTCTTCTTAACCAACACAGCAGAGGCTCAATGACTATGCTGTAAAGTTGTCCTGAAATAGGACAACCTTGCCTAATACCTCTATTGACCTTTACAGGAGTACTGAGGCCACCAGCTAATTTAATCATGCATGTGGCTCCGGCGTACAACAATTTTATTTTTGAAATAAAATTGTCCCCAAAACCAAAAGCCTTTAAGGTATCAAAAAGAAAATTATGATCAACTCTGTCAAACGCTTTTTCTTGATCTAATGACAGAAAACCTATATTGGTATTATTAAAAGAAGTAAAATCATAAATGTCTCTTACCAAATGTAGATTATCTATTATGGATCTATTTTTTATACAATATGACTGATCAGTGTGTATAATTGTATGCATTAAACCATTTACCCTATTGGCAAGACATTTAGAAAAGATTTTATAATCGAAGTCCAAAATTGCTACAGGTCTCCAGTTCTTCAAGAGAGTTAGGTCACCTTTTTTGGGGAGTAGCGTTAGAACTGCCCGCTGACAACTCAAAGGAAGAATTTCTTCCTTAATACATTTTTGGAGAACTTCAAAATACTCATGTCCAATAATATTCCAAAGAGATTTATAGAATTCACCAGGTAATCCATCCAGTCCTGGTGTACGTCCTGAGGAGAGTCCCATAACAGCAGCTGTAACCTCTTCAAAAGTGAGTTCAGTCTCTAAAGATTGTTTGTGTTCTGCTGTTAACACAGGACGATCTTGAGTTCATCTGGGGTATTGGCAGCGTATAACCTAGAATAAAAATCCACCGCAAGTTTGCGCATCTTTACTGGGTCTGAAGTATTTTGTCCATTGTTATCTTTTAATATGAGCATCTGTTTTTCTTGTCCAGCTTTTCGTTCCAAGTTAAAGGAATATGAAGAAGGTCCGTCCATGTCTCTTATTTTTAAAAAACGACTTCTTATAAGAGCTCCTTTAACTTTTTCATTTAAAAAGGAGCTCAGCTGATTTGTTTTTTCAGTCCACAGATCATGTAGATTACCATCAACAACATCATTCACGTTCATTTCAATGTCCGTGATCTCTTTTTCCAGACACTCCAAAGTCTTTTTCAAAACCAAAGAGGAATGAGATGTATATTGTTGACAATAACTTCTTATATGTACTTTACCAATTTCCCACCATTGAATAATATTTTCATAAAAACACTTTTCACTTTTCCAGGTTTCCTAAAAAAGTTTAAAATTCTCACAAAACTGTTTGTCTTCTAAAAGTTTAACATTAAAATGCCAGTAATAACTCGTATGTTTTCTTTCAGTCAAAGTACATTCAATGGTGATAAGTTTATGATCAGAAATAGCTGTTGGGGTTATAGATGTATTAACAATCTTATTTCTTAAATGATGTGATATGTAAAACCTGTCTAAACGTGCTCCAGAAATACTGCCATTGTTAAATTTCATCCATGTATACTGCTGAACTGTTGAGTTATGCTCTCTCCACACATCTGAGAAATTAAGATTTTTAATTATATTAGCTAAGCTAATTGCAGACTGTGCATGAGGTTCTTCTCCATTCCTATCTTGTGTAAAATTAATAGTGCAGTTCCAATCCCCTCCTAATACAATAAAATCACCATCCTGCTGCTGTTTTAAAAAGTGCTCCAGTTTGGTCAAAAGTTGTACTCTGTCTGTCCCTAAATTAGGGGCATAGATGTTCACAAATAAAAAATTAACATTTTCAATTTCAGCCCTTACAGACAATAATCTCCCAGGTACCACTTCACTTTTGAATAAAATCTTTGTTTTAAGAGCAGGGGAGAAAAGTACAGCTACTCCCGCACTTAAATTAGTCCCATGACTAAGAATGCTCTTTCCTTCCCACCATAAGCCCCAATCAATCTCATTATTTTGACTGCTATGGGTTTCTTGCAAGAAAACAACACCAAGATCTTTCAAACTTATAATTTCTGATAATAACCCACATTTTCTCCCATCCCTCATTCCATTTATATTAATTCATCCCCCCCGCAAGATCTCCATGAGAAATGGAAAAAGGATGAAAAAACAGAGAGAAAAAGTAAAGTTGTAAGCCATTAAGAATATTTGGTGTTTCCCCTCGCTTTCACTGTCTTTTTGCCTTGTCTGAGGACTGTGATGTGTTTTTTGAGACGAAAACGTTTTTGTTGTGAGAGCTCATCATAGCTACTCACTTTTCTAGCCCATACCACAGAGGAAATGAATTTATCAATGTCAGGGAAATAATTACCTATTTCAACACCTGCTTTTCCTTTGGTTTTATCAAGAAAAGTATTAACTTCATCAACAGTATATAGCTCTTTATCAGTTCCTTTTGCACCATCTGACACTTGATCATCATCTCTAAAACCGTCATCAGTAAACTGGGATAGACTATCTGTCTCATCATCCATGTTTTCTTCTAAGCCTTCAGCCTGTGCCACATCATTACCTTCACACACATAATCCACACCACTCTGTGTCTCATTCTTATCAACATTGTCTGCATCATTCTCAGGTTTGTCATATACATAACTGCATCCAGCTTGCTCCACACCATCAGTATTTACATTTAACTCACTCACCTCTTGCACCTTGCCCTCCTCTGTGGTCTCTTTATCCTGCCCATCAAGTCTCTGTTCATCACTTTCTTTAGTTTGTTGGTCAGTAATAGTCACATCCTTATGAGATGTGGACGCACGCTGGTCATCTTTATGTGGACACATGAAGCGTTTATGGCCCAGGTCTCCACATTCAAAACACTTCAAGCTCTCAGTGCTGGCGTAAACCATATATGACTTCTCCCCGTGATTAACACGGAACGAGACTTCTAATGTTCGCTCCTTTGAAGTCAGAAACATAAAGTCTTGACGTCTAAAGGAAAGAACATGTTTAAGTGCGCTATTTTTACATCCCAGAGGGATCTTTCTAACTGGGCTTGCGATTTTTCCAAACCTCAGCAGCTCTTTTGTGATGGTGTCATCGGAAATAAACGGCGGTACATTTGAAATGATGATTTTCGTTGCTGGAGCGGATAGCGGGGTTACCGTAACAAACGTTTCCTTCACCCATATTCTGCTCACAGTCAACTGGTTTACCAGGGAGTCTGATTTTAAAAACACGACGACAGCTTTGTTCATGCGTGAGGCCGAAATTATATTCTCAAATCCGACCTGTTCTCCTATAACTATAAGTAGTTCCTCTACTGTCACTCCGGGCTCTGGTACACATTTGCACCCATTACGAAGTGACAGATTTGATGTTCCTTGCACGGGAACAGACGCCATACCAGCGTCTGAAAACCGTGCAAGCTGAAACTAAACAAACTTTCTTGACTGTTAGTAAGACTGTCCAGCAAGGGGAAAAAAGAAAAGATAATTATGAAAAAACAAAAAAAAAGTTTAAGGTTAAAGATTATTTGAAAGCAAATAAGCTTAACAAACGCTCTCACAGCCACGCTTCCACTCACTCGTCACTCACGCGCATGCGCTCAGAGAGAGAGAGAGAGAGAGAGAGACACACACACACAGAGAGAGAGAGAGAGAGACACACAGAGAGAGAGAGAGCAACAACATCCAACAACATCCACCAGCTCCTGAATAAGACCAGCCATCACAGCATCCAACAACTACAACAGCTCTGCTCGGCCGTTAAACATCTGGAGGAGGCCAATCAGGAGCTGCGACAGGAGCTGAGGAGGGTGAGAGAGGAGCTGGGTAGAAGAGAACAACACGGCCACACACTGGAGAGACTGCTGGAAGAGACCAGAAACCAGCTGCACACAAAACAACATCAGCAGTGTGTCAGCACCCAAACACACAGCACCTCCACTCCAGAAAGCATCCCAACATCAGCAGTGTCAGCACACACAAAGAAGAGCTCCTTCACTCCGGAACCCATCCCAACCACAGCTCAACATCAGCAGTGTGTCAGTACACCACCACTGAGGTCCTTCACTCCTGCAACCCCACAATCTCATCAAGCCCCTCAGAGGAAGGTCAGCAGCAGCATCACACCATACCGTCCACCCACTGCAACACCATCCATGAGCACCGGCAGAGATCAGGCGAGTAAAGACAGCATCGTCATCCTCTGTGACTCCAACGGCCACCATCTTGACCACAGACGTCTGTTCCCGGGTAGATCTGTGAAGAAGTTCTGGTGTCCCACCTCACACTCTGCTTTGAGACTGCTGCAGGAGGGAGTGTTGGGTGCACCATCACACATCATTCTTCACACCGGAACAAACGACCTCAGTGCAAGGGTGGACGTCACTAAAGCCCTGTCCAACGTGGTGAAAACAGGCAGCAGGATCTACCCCGGAGCCAAGGTCACCATCTCAACCCTTCTACCTCGCAGAGACGTCCCTCAAAGGATCATCAACACAATCAACGCGGAGATAGCTAACATCTGGGCTTCAATGCCGAACGTTCAAATAGCCAACCATAAGCGCATCACCCATGAACATCTATATGACCGTATCCACATCCATCGAGAGGGCATGAGACTGTTCGCAAAAACCATCAAGGTGTCAGCCCTGAAACGCCCTCAGAAAACACACCCTGAGCGCGAGTCTGTCAGACAGACGGACAGCTACGCCGCTGTAGTGGCAGGAACAGGTAGATCTGACACCACTGACCTGATCCAGATCAAACACATGCTGAAAATTATATGTGACAATATGTTAGCTTAAATACTCATAGTGTGTCTGTCAAGAATGATCATTATTTCTTAATTACTTTTTTATTTTTATTTTTTATTTTATTTTATAATTTATTTTTTTTATTTTTTATTCAATGTGTAAAAATGACCGACTATCCATACTTCTATATATCCTCTATATTACCGTTCTAATTGATTAATCTACACTCACCTAAAGGATTATTAGGAACACATACTGATACTGTGTTTGACCCCCTTTCGCCTTCAGAACTGCCTTAATTCTACATGGCATTGATTCAACAAGGTGCTGAAAGTATTCTTTAGAAATGTTGGCCCATATTGATAGGATAGCATCTTGCAGTTGATGGAGATTTGTGGGATGCACATCCAGGGCACGAAGCTCCCGTTCCACCACATCCCAAAGATGCTCTATTGGGTTGAGATCTGGTGACTGTGGGGGCCATTTTAGTACAGTGAACTCATTGTCATGTTCAAGAAACCAATTTGAAATGATTCGAGCTTTGTGACATGGTGCATTATCCTGCTGGAAGTAGCCATCAGAGGATGGGTACATGGTGGCCATAAAGGGATGGACATGGTCAGAAACAATGCTCAGGTAGGCCGTGGCATTTAAACGATGCCCAATTGGCACTAAGGGGCCTAAAGTGTGCCAAGAAAACATCCCCCACACTATTACACCACCACCAGCAGCCTGCACAGTGGTAACAAGGCATGATGGATCCATGTTCTCATTCTGTTTACGCCAAATTCTGACTCTACCATCTGAATGTCTCAACAGAAATCGAGACTCATCAGACCAGGCAACATTTTTCCAGTCTTCAACTGTCCAATTTTGGTGAGCTCTTGCAAATTGTAGCCTCTTTTTCCTATTTGTAGTGGAGATGAGTGGTACCCGGTGGGGTCTTCTGCTGTTGTAGCCCATCCGCCTCAAGGTTGTGCGTATCGTGGCTTCACAAATGCTTTGCTGCATACCTCGGTTGTAACGAGTGGTTATTTCAGGCAAAGTTGCTCTTCTATCAGCTTGAATCAGTCGGCCCATTCTCCTCTGACCTCTAGCATCAACAAGGCATTTTCGCCCACAGGACTGCCGCATACTGGATGTTTTTCCCTTTTCACACCATTCTTTGTAAACCCTAGAAATGGTTGTGCGTGAAAATCCCAGTAACTGAGCAGATTGTGAAATACTCAGACCGGCCCGTCTGGCACCAACAACCATGCCACAATCAAAAATGCTTAAATCACCTTTCTTTCCCATTCTGACATTCAGTTTGGAGTTCAGGAAATTGTCTTGACCAGGACCACACCCCTAAATGCACTGAAGCAACTGCCATGTGATTGGTTGATTAGATAATTGCATTAATGAGAAATTGAACAGGTGTTCCTAATAATCCTTTAGGTGAGTGTATATTTTAAAACATGATTGGGTCATGAATTTCATAAATTTTTCTGGTAAATCCAAGATTCGTCAATGTCATCGTTTAAAATAACATGCTATAACATTCAGGGGATGTTCTCTTCTGCTTTTGGGGAGAAAACTACTAACCCTGATTTTGTAAATATTGTATATAGTTCAGACATAATTATATTACTTGAGACATGGTGTCGTTTAGACTCCAAAATCTGCACTCCTCCAAACTACAGAGAGCTACGAATCCCTTCAATCAAACAGCCTAATATTAAAAACGGAAGAGATTCAGGAGGAATCATAGTTTGGTTTAAAGATCATTTGTGGCACTATATTCAGCCTGTGAAAAAAGGGAAAACACATATTTGGTTAAAACTTCAAAAAGAGCTTCTGTGTTTAGATGAGGACTTGTACCTGTGTGCCACATACATCCCCCCATACGAGTCTCCTTATTATAATGAAGACATCTTCCCAACCCTACAGTCAGAGATCGTTTACTTTCAAGCTCTAGGATCGGTTCTGTTAATGGGGGATCTGAACACTAGAACGGGGAAGGAAGCAGATTGGAGACAAATATATTAACAACTCACATATATATCAACGGAAACACTTTACGAAGGCACGTCAGAATTATGACAACACAATAAACAGGCACGGAAAACAAGTCCTGCAGCTCTGCAAAAGCCTGGGCCTGTATATCGCTAACGGCAGAACAAAGGGAGATTCTCTGGGTCGGTTCACCTACTGCTCACATCTCGGCTGCAGCGCAGTAGATTACGCCATCACTGATGTAGACCACAGTAAAGTCAACTATTTCACAGTAATGCCACAGCTGCCATTATCAGACCACAGCCACACAGTCCTCAGTCTGAACAGATCCGTGAATCTCCGGCCTTCAGTTCCCAAGGTTAAACTGCACCCCTCCCTCCACGTTTATATGGGGTAAAGACAGTCCTGCCCAGTATGAAGCCCAGCTCCACAGCACTCAGGTCCAGAACATGATAGATTCATTTCTGTCTACTTCATTTAGTGAAGAGAAGAAAACTATCAATTTAGCAACTCATCAATTAAACGAAATATTTTCTACAGTGGTCAGAAAAGCCCTGAGAAAAAGAAAAAATTATAGATGTAAGAAAGAAATTGCTAAAGTTGGTTGGTTTGATAAAGAGTGCCAAAAATTAAGAAAAGAATTAAGATCATTATCAAATATAAAACACAGAGACCCTGCAAACCAACAAACACGAGACAAATATCAGCAAACCCTCAAAACATACAAGTCACTTCTAATACAGAAAAAAGCTGATCACATGAAAGCAAAGCTTAATAAGATTGAGGAGGCAGTAGATCAGAATTCTCTTTGGGAATTATGGAGTAAATTAGATAAATCAAAAGAACCTAAACACATTCCCATCTATGACCCAAACATCTGGACCGAACATTTTGGAAAACTCTATTCACAAAACGAACTAACCCTCATCCAAAAACATCTGACCTGACAGACAAGATGAAATCCCTAAAAACTAAAAAATCCTGTGGCGTGGATTTAATATCAAATGAGATGCTTAAACACAGCAGCCCCAAACTGAAAGATGCAATTCTCAAATTATTCAATCTTTTATTAAAAGCAGGACACTTTCCTGAGATATGGAAAGAAAATTTGATTACACCAATCTTTAAACAGGGTGAGAAGTACGACCCAAATAACTATACGGGCATCACAGTGAGCAGCAACCTGGGCAAACTCTTCTGCTCCATCATCAATGACAGATTAGTTCAGTTCATTCAAGAACACAAGATCCTTAACAATTGTCAAATTGGATTTATGCCTAAACAGAGAACATCAAATCACATTTACACACTCCACACACTCATACAAAAACACGTCCAACAAACAAAACAAGGGAAAATATTTGGCTGCTTCATTGATTTTAAAAAGCCTTTGATTCGGTATGGCATAACGGACTTTTCCTAAAACTAATCCAAAGTGGAATAGGAGGAAGGACATATGACATCATAAAGGACATATACAATGGGAACCAATGCGGGGTTAAGATTAATGACAAACGTACTGATTATTTCAGCCAAACTAAAGGAGTCCGTCAAGGCTGCAGCCTCAGCCCGACTCTATTTAATATCTTTATTAATGAACTGGCATCAACACTGGAGAAGTCCTCTTGTCCCGGTCTGACCCTCGAGGACAGAGAGATCAGAAGCCTCCTGTACGCTGACGATCTTCTGATGCTGTCTCCTCATGAAGAGGGTCTGCACCACAGCCTCTCGCTTCTGGACCAGTACAGCAGTGACTGGGCCTTACCCATCAACATGGACAAGTCTAAAATCATGATCTTTCAGAAAAAACGTATCGGTTACCTAACGTAACCTCGGTTCTCTCTAGATGAGGGAACGAGTATTGCGTAAGCTAGCTTATGCTACGGGAAAGATTCATCTTTTCTGAGATATTGAAGCCAAAAAATTATCCTTAATTTTTGTATCCATTGTCAACGCAGTGCGGCAGCTGCAGACCTTGAGCGGGCTAGCTAGCGAGCTCATAGGTTGCTCTGCGGCAACTGCTGCAGCCTATAGACGAGCTTGGGCGAACTCGCATCCAATGAGAGGCGTCCGCGCGCTCACTGCATCAAAGCCCGCCAAAATGGGCATGACTTGAGTGCATATAAGCGTAGTTCATAGGCTGGAACCCTGGTTTTCATTGACTGAAGCGAAAAGTCGCTCGTGGCGCGAGCACGGCCGGCTACGCAATACTCGTTCCCTCATCTCAAGTCAAGTCAAGTGGTTTTTATTGTCGTTTCAACCATATACAGTTAGTACAGTACACAGCAAAACGAGACAACGTTCCTCCAGGACCATGGTGCTACATAAAAACAACAAAGGACCAACATAGGACCACATGAGACTACACAACGAAATAAAATACCTATATAAACTACCTATATATACCTATATAAAGTGCACGTGCAAACATGTGCAAAAAGTACAGGACAGTACAACAAATTACTGACAATGAACAGGACAATAGACAGTGCAGCGCCGACCAGTACTCAGTGCAAAAAGATGACAGTTTCTAAAAATGTAAACATAACATACTATGAGATAATGTTCTATGCACATAGCAGTTATTGAGGTAGCAGACAGTTATAAAGTGACAGTTATTAAAGTGCAACTCAGGACACGTGTGTGTCAAACCAGTCTCTGAGTATTGAGGAGTCTGATGGCTTGGGGAAGAAGCTGTTACACAGTCTGGCCGTGAGGGCCCGAATGCTTCGGTACCTCTTGCCAGACGGGAGGAGGGTAAAGAGTTTGTGTGAGGGGTGTGTGGGGTCAGTCCACAATGCTGGTTGCTTTGTGGATACAGTGTTTTTTGTAAATGTCTTTGATGGAGGGAAGAGAGACCCCAATGATCTTCTCAGCTGTCCTCACTATCCTCTGCAGGGCTTTACGGTCCGAAACGGTGCAAGTCCCAAACCAGGCAGTGATGCAGCTGCTCAGGATGCTCTCAATAGTCCCTCTATAGAATGTAGTGAGGATGGGGGTTGGGAGATGTGCTTTCCTCAGCCTTCGAAGAAAGTAGAGACGCTGCTGGGCTTTCTTGGTGATAGAGCTGGTGTTGAGGGACCAGGTGAGGTTCTCCGCCAGGTGAACACCAAGAAATTTGGTGCTCTTGACGATCTCCACAGAGGAGCCGTCGATGTTCAGCGGAGTGTGTTCACCTTGTGCTCTCCTAAAGTCAACAACCATCTCTTTTGTTTTGTCGACATTCAGGGACAGGTTGTTGGCTCTACACCAGTTCAGTCAGCCGCTGCACCTCCTCTCTGTATGCTGACTCGTTGTTCTTGCTGATGAGACCCACCACGGTCGTGTCATCGGCGAACTTGATGATGTGATTCGAGCTGTGCATTGCTGCACAGTCGTGAGTCAGCAGAGTGAACAGCAGTGGACTGAGCACACAGCCCTGGGGGCCCCAGTGCTCAGTGTGGTGGTGGTGGAGATGCTGTTCCCGATCCGGACTGACTGACGTCTCCCAGTCAGGAAGTCCAGGATCCAGTTGCAGAGGGAGGTGTCCAGGCCCAGCAGGTTCAGCTTTCCAATCAGGTGCTGGGGAATGATTGTGTTGAATGCTGAGCTGAAATCTATGAACAGCATTCGAACGTATGAGTCCTTATTGTCTAGGTGGGTGAGGGCCAGATGGAGGGTTGTGGTGATGGCATCGTCCGTTGACCGGTTTGAACGATACGCAAACTGCAGTGGGTCTAGTGAGGGGGCAGCTGGGTCTTAATCTGCCTCATGACGAGCCTCTCGAAGCACTTCATGATGATGGGTGTAAGTGCGACGGGACGGTAGTCGTTGAGGCAGGACACTGAAGACTTCTTTGGCATGGGGATGATGGTGGTGGCCTTGAAGCACGTTGGAACAACGGCGCTGCTCAGAGAGATGTTGAAGATGTCGTTAAGAACATCTGCTAGCTGGTCTGCACATCCTCTGAGCACTCTGCCAGGAATGTTGTCTGGTCCAGCAGCCTTCCGTGGGTTGACTCTACGTAGAGTTTTCCTCACATCTGCCGTGGTAAGACAGAGCACCTGGTCATTGGGAGGAGGGGTGGACTTCCTCGCCATCACGTCGTTCTGCACTTCAAACCGAGCGTAGAAGTCGTTCAGCGCATCTGGAAGGGAGGCATCTTTGTCACAGGCAACTGATGTTGTCCTGTAGTTGGTGATGGCCTGGATGCCCTGCCACATGCGCCGCGTGTCACCACTGTCCTGGAAGTGACTGTGGATTCTCTGGGCGTGTCGCGCTTTGCCTCTCTGATTGCCCGTGACAGTTTGGCCCTAGCTGTTCTTAGGGCTGCCTTATCGCCTGCTCTGAAGGCGGAGTCTCGGGACCTCAGCAGCGTGCGCACCTCCGCAGTCATCCACGGCTTCTGGTTGGAGCGTGTGGTGATGGTCTTGGAGAAAGTGACATCATCAATGCACTTGCTGATGTAGCTGGTCACTGATGCTGTGTATTCCTCCAAGTTGGTAGAATCGCCATATGTTGCAGCCTCCCTGAACATGTGCCAGTCAGTACACTCAAAACAGTCCTGAAGAGCAGAGATGGCTCCTGCTGGCCAGGTTTTCACTTGCTTCTGAAGCGGTTTTGTAGCGTCTGACGAGCGGTCTGTATGCTGGAATTAACATAACAGAGATGTGGTCTGAGTAGCCGAGGTGGGGGCGGGGCTCCGCCCGTGCACGCCTGGGATGTTTGTGTAAACAAGATCAAGCGCGTTCAGCCCCTCTTGTTGCAAAGTCCACATACTGATGGAATTTAGGGAGCACTGTCTTGAGATTTGCATGGTTGAAATCTCCGGCGACAATAAACAGTCCGTCGGGGTGAGCGTTCTGCAGTTCGCTCATAGCCCCATACAGTTCACAGAGCGCTTCCTTAGCGTTAGCGCTGGGGGAATGTAAACTTCGGTTATGCAAACAGTGGTGAATTCCCGTGGTAGATAAAAAGGTCTGCATCTAACAGTCACAAGCTCCAACAGCGATGAACAGTAACTAGAGACTAGCATAGAGTTCTTGCACCATTCCGTGTTGATGTAAACACACAAGCCACCACCGCGAGTCTTACCGCAGAGAGCTGTATTTCTGTTGGCACGAAACGAGGCGAGCCCGTCTAGCTGAATGCGGCATCCGAACTCTGTCGCTGAGCCACGTCTCCGTGAAAACAAAGACGCAGCAGTCTCTAAACTCACGCTGCGTAGCCTGCTGGAGTCGGATATAGTCCAGTTTATTGTCCAGGAGCAAACATTTGAGAGCAGGATAGACGGGAGAGCCGGCCGGCTAGGGTTTGTTTTTAGCCTAGCATGGACCCCGCCCTCTTTCCGCGCTTCGCTCTCGCACACCGCTTACGACGTCCTCTCCCCCGGCCACCGGCATCAGGCGACGCCGAGGACTGGAGGCCTGGTCTCCGCAGCAAGCCGAGTACGCATAGCGCCTCCTGCAGGTCATCATGCAGCTTGGTTTTTGCATGAGTCTTATATTTGAGTAGTGTCTGGCGATGGTAGACACGAACACTGGTTGCTCCGATGTCCATGTGTTGCAAAAGTCGGGCTTTTTTAACAAAAATAGCACCATTGTGGATCCGGAGTGGCCGCTGCGTGCTACCGCGCCGCCATCTTGGATCCAATTCCAGAAATAACAGAAATTTCAGAAATAATCTAGAGAGAACCGAGGTTACGTTAGGTAACCGATACGTTCTCTTACGAGAGGTTCTCTCGTATTGCGTAAGCTAGCTTACGCTACGGGAACCCATTGTCAACGCTGTGCGCGCCAAGCATCCACTGTATGAGCCCCAGGTATTTAAAGGGAACCCGGGGGAGCCCTTATGAGTGGGGAAATAATATTTGGCCAGCAAGAATGCGGGTCATTGATTGTGTAATACATAAGCACATAGTGGGAAGGGAACGACAGAGCGGTGGTGCCGGTCTTGTGTGGAATGTGTCCCATCAGTGCAGCTCACCAGGGGAGCTGTAGCGTATTAAACCGCTAGTAGTTTTGCCTGCAGAGCGGGCACTTCCATATTGTAAAATCTGACAAAGGTGGAGCGGGAAGTCCATCCCGCTGCCACACATATGTCATGAATGGAAATCCCGCTGGACCATGCCCACGAGGATGCCATGCCTCTAGTGGAGTGAGCCCTAATGCCCAACGGGCATGGCAGGTCTTTTGACGCGTATGCAGCAGCAATAGCGTCCACTATCCATCTAGACAGTGTCTGTTCCGAGGCGGCGAGACCTTTGGTGCGCCCTCCGAACGAAACGAAAAGCTGGTCAGAGCGTCTGAAAGCGGCGGAGCGCACAGTATACAATCTCAGTGCTCTGACCGGGCAAAGGAGATTGGCGTCGCGTTCGCTATCGGGTGCTGGCAGCGCCGATAGGGAAATGACCTGTGCTCTGAAAGGAGTACCGATCACCTTGGGAACATAGCCATGTCTAGGCTTTAAAATGACCTTGGAGTCACTTGGTCCAAACTCAAGACACGCAGCGCTGACAGACAGCGCGTGAAGGTCTCCCACACGTTTGACTGATGACAGGGCAGTCAGAAAAACGGTTTTGAGTGAAAGGTATTTCAAATCCACGGATTGAAGTGGTTCGAAAGGGGGGCTTTCATAGTTTCGAGAAGCTCCCCTGAGGAAACGGATGACCAGCTCGTTTTTACCCCATGACTGGCCGTGCAGGGGTTCAGCGAACGCCGCAACGGCCGCCACATACACTTTGAGCGTGGATGGGGATCTGCCCTTATCCAGCAGCTCTTGTAGAAATACGAGCAGCGACGACACCCCACATGTCCGCGGGTCCAGGTCTCTGTCGGTGCACCATTTTGAGAACACAGACCATTTTGACGCATAGAGTCTTCTCGTGGAAGGGGCTCTAGCGTGTATGATGGTGTTTATTACTCCTTCTGGCAGAGCGACGGGTAGTCGTTGATCACCCACACATGCAGCGCCCAGCGCTCTGGGTGGGGATGCCAGATTGTGCCGCGAGCTTGAGAGAGGAGATCTGCTCTCACTGGGATGGGCCACGGCGCTGTCAGTGACAGCTGCATAAGCTCCGGGAACCATGTCTGATTCTCCCAACGCGGGGCTATGAGGAGCACCGAGTGACGCGTTTCCTGATCCTCTGCATTACCTGTGGCAATAGCGAGACGGGAGGGAAGGCGTAAGCGGGCGTCTGGGCCAGTCTAGGGCCAGCGCATCCTCGCTTTTCGAGAAAAATATTGGGCAGTGAGAGTTCTCTTTGGACGCAAAGAGGTCTATCTCTGCTCTGCCGAATAGGTGCCATAACGTCTGGACTGTTTGAGCGTGCAGGGACCATTCCTCTGGGGAATATTGTCTCTGGACAGTCTGTCCGGGCCGTCGTTCAGGTGGCCTGGCACGTGCGTCGCCCTCAGCGGCGCAGGTGGCACTGGGACCAACTCAGTATGCGTTTCGGTCAGATGGAATAGGTTCCTGGATCTGACACCGCCCTGACGGTTTAGGTAGGATACCACAGATCTGTTGTCCGAACGGACCAGGACGTGGTGACCCTGAATGACCGGGAGAAAGCGCACGAGCGCGTACTCGACCGCTATCATTTCCAGACAATTTATGTGAAGGAGCTTTTCCTGAACTGACCATAGGCCGAAAACCGGAGAGCCCTCGTAGACCGTGCTCCAACCCATGTTGGACGCGTCTGTCGAGATGACTTTTCGGCGAGATACAGCTCCCATTGTCACTCCCCGCTGATACCATTCAGCCGCTGTCCAGGGCTGCAGAGCTAAAATACAGGTCTGAGTCACCTTGATGGGCTGGCGGCCTGTGGCCCAAGCCCGGCGAGACGCGCGGGTGTTTAGCCAATGCTGAAGCGGGCGCATGTGCAGTAAATCCAGCTGAAGTACTGCTGCGGCTGAGGCCATGTAACCTAGCACTCTCTGGAATTTCTTCAGAGGCGTGAGGCTGTTCATCTGAAAAGATGCGGCTAGTCGCTGAACACGGCGGCGCTGTGTAGATAAGCGAGCCGTCATTGCCACGGAGTCTAGTTCTATTCCAAGGAAGGAAATTGTCTGACTGGGCTGTAGTGAGCTCTTGGTCCAATTGACTGCAAGACCCAAACTGTTCAGATGGCTGAGGAGAACTGCTCTGTGAGACAGAAGCTCCATATGTGACTGTGCCATAATCAGCCAGTCGTCCAAATAGTTCAAAATTCGCAAACCCTGTCTCCGCGAGGAGTGCGGCGCCGCATCCATGCACTTCGTGAAAGTACGGGTGCTAAGGACAGGCCGAGCGGAAGGACGGTGTATTGATAAACCTGGCCGTCGAGGCGAATCTCAAGAATGGCCTGTGACGGGGATTTATCTGAATCTGAAAGTATGCATCTTTCAGATCGAGAGAAATAAACCAGCTCCCTGGCGCACATGCGCGAGGAGTTTCCTGATTGTAAGCATTTTGAGCGGTCTTTTGCAAGCACCTTGTTCAAAACCCTGAGATCTAATATGGGTCTGAGGCCGCCGTCTTTCTTGGGAACAAGAAAATAACGGCTGTAAAGCCCGACTTCAGCTCAGAGAGGGTGGCACTTTCTCTATGGCCCTTTTGCACAGAAGGCTTGCTATTTCTGAGCGAAGCATGCACGCTGCTTCCGTGTTCACAGTGGTTTCGAGCGCGCTCTGAAGCGAGGAGGCGGCGATCGAACTGTAGCAAATAGCCCTGTTGTATTGTGCTTAACACCCACTTGGATATCCCTGGAATAGCTTCCCACGCTTTGAAGCGTAACACTAGAGGGTGAATGGCCAATTCAGCTCTGATTGCTGCACACAGAGCTGAACAAAATGCGTGGCGCGTTTAGTGTGTTTATGCATGATTGCTCGCAGACAGCATGAACAGGCTGTTCTGTGAGTGACTTCCGATTGGAATGAATGGGGAAAGAGTCACATCTGTTACATGATGCGCAAGCATAGTCATGGGCACGGGACTTACACACAGAGGAATGTTTGCTGGCCGTGTAACAGAGCGGGCAGAGAATGGGCGCACGACGTATTCGTGGGCGCATTTATTGACTCTAGCACTCGGCGGTTCAGTAACCGCTTTATGTGAGCGTGCTCTGGTGGGGACACGAGACATGCAGTGCTTGTGTGTAGAGGTGAACACTGGATTGTGGGCACAGTTTCTACATATAGGGCTGGTCGTGTGACAGAGCGGCCAGAGAATGGGCGCTACGACGCATTTGTGGGCGCCTTCATTGACTCTGACGCTCGAGCGGTTCAGTAACCGCTTTATGAGAGCGTGCTCTGATAGGGGCACGGGATGTGTTATGCTTGTGTGTAGGGGTGAACACTGGGTTGTGGGCACATTTTCTACACATAAGACATGTTTGCTCTTTACAAGATTTATTTGGGCCGCCGTGAAAACGGCGTTTGAGTGCAGGCAAGCGGGCAGTGTCACCGGCTTGTTGGCTGCTAAATTCACCACTGCAGTAGCCTGAGAGAAGGGGACTGACAGGGGGCGAAGCTTTGACGGTGGTCCGGCCACGGCGGGACTGAGCCGTCATTTGTTCAACACAGTTAGGAAGACTTTGGCTGCTTGGGTTTCAGCGTTACCTTAGGACGAGGCCCGCGGGGGGGCGGCGGTCTGCGGCGGCTGTCTGAGCGCGATCGAGGGCGGCCGCCCTGTCGACGCTGAGAAGTCTGAGTTTGTTGAACTGGGCGCTGTGAAGAGGCTCGTGCAGGAGGCTGATCACGTGAGCGGCCTGCAGAGGAGCTAAGCGACGCGGCAGGAAGAGGTTCATGGCTTGGGTGGCTTTCTGGACTTCTGAGAAGCGGTCAACAATGCCACTCACCGCGGAGCCGAAGAGACCGGTCGGAGAGAGCGGTGCGTTGAGGAACGTGGAGCGCTCTGCTTCTCCCATGTCGGCTAGTGTTAGCTACAAGTGTCTCTCGGTCACAGTCAGTGAGGCCATGCACTACCCTAGAGCTTGGGCTGCAGCTTTGGTAGCACGAAGGGCGAGGTCTGTCGCGCTTCGTAGATCAGTAACAGCCTCTGGGTGCCTGCCTTTCTCATCCCACTCCCGAAGAAGGTCTGCTTGTAGGATCTGTAAAATGGCCATTGAGTGCAGAGCAGATGCGGCTTGGCCGGCGGCGGAATAGGCGCGGCCAACATAGGCGGAAGTCGTTCTTTAGGCCTTAGACGGGAGCACAGGCTTGGAACACCATCTCGCGGAGGGCGGACAAAGGTGTGCTGCTACCGAGTCCTCGACCGGAGGGATGGAGGAGTAGCCTCTCTCAGTGGCGCCGTCCACCGACGCGAGAGAGGTGGAGATGTGGGAACGGGACCTGGCTGAAAAAGGAGCGTTCCACGACTTGCAAGCTCCGTGTGTAATTCCGGCAGGAAGGGAGCGGCCCAGGCCGCGGTTGTAGAGCGGCGATGGCTTTGAAGAAAACAGCCGTCGAGTCTGTTGGGTGCCTGCTCAGGGGGCGGTGACCACTCGAGCCCGAGGCGGTCGACGGCCTGTGTGAGGAGGCGTGTTAACTCCCATTCGACTCCGGTGCGGGTCCTGCTGGATTCCTGGGCCGAGGAGGAGGCTTGGGAGCCTGACCACTCCTCGCTGTCCGAAGCCATGATGGAACAGCGGCCCTTATCCTCCGCCTCGTCATCCGAGATGGCAGCAGTGCGGCCGCTCGGCGGCAACTGCGGCGTCCCGGGGCGGGGAGGGTGAAAGCGATGCTCGAGGGAGAGGCTCGGCGAGGCAGTCGCTTCAACCACAGTTTCCGGCAGCCTTTGTGAGCGGCGCTTCTTCCTGCGCTGGCTGAAGGTAAGGCGGCGCGGTGGTTTCTGCTTTGAGCGCTCGAGTCGAGCCCGCGAGGGTCGACATCGGTAGCTCCTCACAGAAATCGCATCCGCCCTCAGTGAGGGCGAGCTCTGCGTGCCCCAGTCCCAGGCAGAGAGCGCAGATGATGTGGCGGTCTCCTGTGCTGAGAAGGGCGCGACATGAGGCGCAAGTGGAGCGAGGCATCTTGAAAAAGACGCTCGTACTCTTTTGTGAATAGTTACGTGAGAACTAGCTTGCTGAATAAAAGGATACGTCGTCGGATGGCGTAGCTTCGCAGGATGGCTGAAGGTGGCTGAGACGGCCGGCTGCTTCTAGCGCTGTCCACGCTTGCTTGATGCCCCTCGAACGGCGACGCGGCTTCCAGGTCAGCGATGCGAAGAGCTTCGCTGAAGAGATGAAAATCAGGGTTCCAGCCTACGAACTACGCTTATATGCACTCAAGTCACGCCCATTTTGGTGGGCTTTGATGCAGTGAGCCGCGGACGCCTCTCATTGGATCGCGAGTTCAGCCCAAGCTCGTCTATAGGCTGCAGCAGTTGCCGCAGATCAACCTATGAGCTCGCTAGCTAGCCCGCTCAAGGTCTGCAGCTGCCGCACTGCGTTGACAATGGATACAAAAATTAAGGATAATTTTTTGGCTTCAATATCTCAGAAAAGATGAATCTTTCCCGTAGCGTAAGCTAGCTTACGCAACACGAGAGAACCTCTCGTAAGAGAACCTCGCCTTACTGACAAGAAATACTAATTTACACTTGGGGGAACAATTCTTAATCATGTCACCTGTTATAATTATTTGGGTCTGACAATCTCAGCTTCTGGAACATTTGACACTGCAATAAAAGATCTGACTGATAAAGCACGTAGGGCTTATTACAGTATAAGAAAACCCCTGTTCAAATTTAACCCACCCATTAAACTGTGGCTGAAAATCTTTGACAGCATCATAAAACCCATCCTTCTTTACGGCTGTGAAATCTGGGGCCCCAAATTTAAACTAAATTACGAATCCTGGGACAAAACCCCGCTGAAATTTTCCACCTTGAGTTCTGCAAGAACATCCTGGGAACTCACAGAAACGCTCCAAGCCTGGGTTGCCGGGCAGAATTAGGCAGATTCCCTCTGCTCTCTGAAATCCAGAAGAGAGCCGTGAAGTTCTGGTTCCATCTATCAGACGCGCAGACAGAGAGTTACCATCACTGCGCTCTCAGATACAGGGCAGGACACACAGAGAGTGACCCCATGCTACATTTAGTGGAAAAACACCAACTCAATTCATCAATTCAATTCAGACACTCAAAAGTAAAAGAAATAGGAAAATAACCAAAGAAGAATACATACACGATTGGCAGATAAAGGTCACACAACTAAATAAATTAAAATATTTCAACAAAATAAAGTCTGATTATAAATTGGCACCATACCTGACTGAAATCAGTAATTATGGTCAGAGAAAGCTCCTGACAAAGTATGGCATTAGTGAGCACAGTCTGTGTGTGGAGACGGGCCGACACAGGCAGAGCTGGAGAGAGAGAGAGCTCAGACTGTGTCCACACTGCACTGATGGGGCCGTAGAGGACGAGCTGCACTTCCTCACTGAGTGCAGCAACTATAAAAACATCAGAGATGCCTACTTCACACAAATAGCACAGATTGTACCTCAATTTCAACAAGCGAGCCTCATAAACAAACTGTGTTATATTTTGGGAGAGAAAGAAGAGTGTGTTCAGCTGGCAGCGCAGTATGTGTCTTCCTGCCATCATATGAGGGACAAGGGCTGAACCCTCCGTTCCATTAAACTGCTCTCTAGACTTATTTTTGTTATTGTATATATATATATATATATTTATTTATTTATTTTTTTTATTGTGATATATTTATGCATAATATGGAAATGTTTTTTTTTTGTTTTTTTATTGTTCACTTTTGTTTATCTACATATATGTTTGTATATTACTATTGCTTTGGCAATATTGTGCTATTTTACACAGTCATGCCAATAAAGCTCAATTGAATTGAATTGAATTGAATTGAGAGAGAGAGACACACATACACACACAGAGAGAGAGAGAGAGAGAGAGAGACACACACACACACACACAGAGAGAGAGAGAGAGAGAGAGACACACACACACACACACACACAGAGAGAGAGAGAGAGAGACACACACACACACACAGAGAGAGAGAGAGAGACACACAGAGAGAGAGAGACACACACACACACACAGAGAGAGAGAGAGAGAGACACACACACACACACAGAGAGAGAGAGAGAGACACACACACACAGAGAGAGAGAGAGAGAGAGAGACTTTTGACTTTTCAACATCTCTTTAATTACAAACCATTAACACCAAAACATACATACACCTTTAGCACCTTACTTCATAAATACGTAATTCTACTAAAATAATACAAAACAAATATTTAAAAAACGGTTTATTTTACAACAGTACATTACATCCTCCCTCTTCATTGGGTTCACATAAAATATTTTCAACACCCCATAAATAGAAGAAAGATTCAGTATCATTCACCAATTCATAATACTTATACTTCATAACCAGTCTACTTTTAACCAGAGCTCTGAACATGTTCAAAGGATCAGTGTCACTATTAAACTGCATTTTTCTCTTTCTTGTCAGCCAAATTGCCATTTTGGCCTTACTGAATAAAACATTTATCAAAACAATTTTGCTTTTATTCGAGGTGCTATATTTGGGTCCAAAAATAAAAAAAAACTATTTGTAAACATAAAACCAAAATTATGGCTCAAGTCTTTTAACACACCACGCATTCCCAATAGCCTGGTACAGCCAATAAATATGTGAAAAACTGTTTCTGGTAGACCACAAAACACACACACTCTCCTTGCAAAGAATTTAGATGCACTTTATAACAGTTAGTTGCTAAAATCCAATGAGAAATTCTCCATTGCAAATCTCCATTTCTTTTCTCAATTGGTTTTTTATACAAAGTCCTCCAACACCCTTTTGGAGAGGCCCCCGATTCAACAAAATTAACCCATTTGGTCTCTGGAAGATCTTGCAGTGCTCTTAAATTTAAATATTTTACACAAACAAGATAAAGTGACTTCTTAGCTGTAGTTTCAAAGGGACCGATTTCAGGTGTTGTAAACGAAAGTAATCTTCCATCCACCTCCTGCCAATCTCCTACATTTACACCCACACTGATGCTGGGGAATACAGTCTCCACCCTTTGTTCTTGCACAGGTAATATAATAAAAGACTCCCGTATCTCAGCAAATAATTTTTCAACAGTCTGAACAGAATGAATACCAATCTTCGAGGCCAGTTTTTCTGCAGAAATCCATTTGTCCCTTGACCGAAGATGACATGTTTTACATATTCCTGCTTTAACCAAGCTCACGCAGACACCTTTCGATTGTAACATCCCACTGGATAAAAGAGGATTAAAAACCAAAGGTTCTTCAAGAACCCACTCATAGGTTACCTCAGACAGCTCTCTTTTAACAATAAATATTTGCCACGCATTTAAGACTGATGCATAAAAAGAAGAGAGTCCATTAAAATCCACTTCTTTCAAATTCATTAAAAATAGGTGTCTATCCACGTTCATACGCCCGACTCTTTTTAGTAAAGCACAAGCTATTTTTGTCCAGTTCTGAGGCTGATTATATAGGAGTCTGTACAATCTGCAGTCTAAACGCAGCTACCATGGACTTACTGTCCATAAGGCCTTGGCCTCCCTCACTTAACTGCAGATACAGAACTGATTCTCTTAGCCAGTGTTGTCCGTTCCAAAAGAAATTTACCAACACTCTTTGAATTTCCCTAATGAGTTCCTCTGGTGGGTTTAACACAATTAATTTATGCCATAAGATAGAGGCAGCAAGATTATTTACAACCAGCACTCTCCCTCTATATGATAATTGAGGTAATATCCAATTCCATTTTGATAATCTATTACAAATTTGATCTTTAACACCGTCCCAGTTTTTTCTTTGATATATTTCTGAACCTAAAAAGATGCCTAAAAACTTAAATCCATCCTTTTCCCATTTTACATTTCCAGGGATAACGGGTTTTGCATTGACATGACAGTATTTATCTTTATCATTGCACCAAAATGCTTCCATTTTGCTCCAGTTCAGTTTTGCAGACGATGCTCTCTCATATAAAGAGATACTGTAAATAACAACATCAACATCTCTTTGATCTTTCACAATTACAGTAATATCGTCTGCATATGCTGTTAACTTAAAAACATTTCCATCAATATTTAACCCAAACAGTTCTTGTCTTAAAATACTTAGGAGTGGTTCCACTGCTAAGGCGTATAACTGACCAGACAATGGGCATCCTTGCCTTATACCTTTAAGCAAACTTATTGGTTTACTTAACCCACCCCCTATTTTTAAAATACAAGAGGCATTCATATATAGGAGTTTGATACAGTAAATAAAACCATCTCCAAACCCAAAAGCACTCATTGTATCATACAGAAAACCATGATCTACTCTATCGAATGCTTTTTCCTGATCCAGGAACAGAAAGCCAACATTCACTTCATATAGCTTAGAGTAATCTAAAATGTCTCTGATCATAAAAATGTTATCAGAAATGGATCTTTCTGGAATGCAGTAAGATTGATCTTGATGTATTACATCTCCTAATACAGTTTTCAGCCTATTTGCCAACACTTTAGCTATTAGCTTATAGTCAGTTGTTAGAATTGACACAGGCCTCCAGTTTTTAAGATCACTCAAGTCACCTTTTTTAGGTAATAGTGTTAACACTGCCCGTTGGCAACTTGTGGGAGAGCGTTTTTCTTTAAAACACTCTTGGATCAACTCATAAAAGTATTTTCCAATGTAGTTCCACATAGCTTTAAAAAAGTCCACCGATAGTCCATCGATTCCAGGTGCTCTACCAGGCTTCATCTGCTTCACGGCATCAGATAACTCCTCAAATGATACAGAACTGTCCAAATTCTCACTCTGTTTTTAAGTGAGAGACGGCAACTGCTGCAGTATCTTTGACACACATTCAGTCTCTGTTTCTTCTTTTCTATACAAGTTTGAATAAAAGTCCACCGCAATCTTTCTCATATCTCTTGCATCAAAAGTCTTTCGTCCATCAGGTTTTGTCAAACAATACATTTCATTTTTTTGCTTTGACACTTTTTCTAAATTAAAAAAATATGCAGTAGGAGCATCTATCTCATGTACAGACATAAAACGAGATCTTATCAGGGCCCCTTTTGCCCGCACTTGCAACAAATCTTCTAGATCTCGTTTCTTTTCACCCAACATGCCAGCTGAAGCTGCATTCATCCCAGATGTGATGTGTAAAATATCTTGTTCTATTTCAGAAATTTTTTGTTTTATATTTCTTGTTGAAAAACACGTATACTGCTGACAAAATATCTTTATTTGCATCTTTCCTATTTCCCACCATTGTATCAAATTAGCAAATTCCTTTTTCTTAGAGAAATTCCTCCATTCATTCCAAAACATTTCAAATTTCTCAATGAACTCTTTTTCTTTCAACAATGCAACATTAAATTTCCAATACGGATTTTTAAATCTAGCTTGTGTCAAAACAATATTGACTGTAATAAAATTGTGATCCGATAGACAACATGGAAAAATATCACACCCCATTATTCTATTATTTTCAACACACTTGACGTAAAACCTGTCCAGCCTTGCTACCCTCATCATTCCCTGTGAAACTTTTGTCCATGTATATTGCTTCATCTCTTTATTCCTGTCTCTCCATACATCTACCAATCCATTCTGAACTATAATACTTTTTAAAACAGCAACTGATTCAGGATGTGGTTCCTCATCATTCCTATCTAAAAGAAAATTAAGAGAACAATTCCAATCCCCCCCAATGATTAGCATACCCTCTAAAGTATAGCTTTTTAAAAACTCTCCTAATTTTCTAAACATGACAATTCTATCTGACCCTTTATTTGGAGCATAAATATTTATAAAAACGAATATCTGATTTTCTACTTCAGCTTTCACCATCATAATACGCCCTCTCTCTATTTCCATTTCTGATAAAATATTGACATCGAGGTGAGTTGAAAATAAAATGGCTACACCTGCACTAACATTTGTGCCATGGCTTAAACATAGCTTTCCTTCCCACCACAACTTTAACTCAGATTCATTTTTTGTATCACTATGGGTTTCTTGTAAAAATATTACTTCTGAATCTTTAAGCCTAAGAAACTCAGAAAGTAAAACCCTTTTTCCTCCATCCCTCAACCCGTTCACATTTAATGATCATAGTCTAAGAATCTGCATGGCAGGGACTTAGGTAAAGTTGGTTTTATATTCGCACATTCGCGGACTTCCGCGTTCAGTAACTCGTGAACTAAACGTTGTTGCTACACACAACACCTATCACATATAACTACAGATAAAACACCAGAAGCTACAACATAAATTTCCTCAAAACGATCTTTCCTTCTCACTGGACAAAATACATTGATCTCTATGCGCAGGCTGCTAAGAAGGGACCATCTGCAAAGTGCAAACCCGAAGGAAAGCTCGTTTTGAGGAGATTAAAATATTAAAACAATGTTATTTGTGTAGTAACAATATTCAGCTCACGAGATATTGAACGCGGAACTCCGCAAATATGCTGGCTGAATATAAAAAGCAACTTTACCCAAGTTGCAGACTTGATCATGTAGGACCTTCAGGACCACATAGCCTACGTGGACAGCACCATGAACATAGTCAAGTTTAAAAAAAAAAAACCCAACCAGGGTAAAAATAGTTTCAGGTTTGATATTTGCTGTGTATTCACCTAGACTGCTTTAGTGTACTTTTGTGTAGGCTATTGTACATACAGTACACAAAAATGTTTTATGTAAAACTGACAGTAATTCACCAAAGGGATTTTTTCATGTTCCAAAGGTTGTAGTATGTTCCTACTGACCAGACTGACTTACTACAGGTGGAATTTTGACAGTACCTCCCTTACTGTACGTTCAGTATACAAATATTAATTAAAAACAATTACAGTAATTCCCCTAAAGTATTTTTTCCTGTTCCAAAGGCTGTAGTGCTTTCCTATTGACCATACTGACTTACTACAGGTGAAATTTTCACAATAACTCCCTTACTGTACAATTATCAAATATATTTATGTAATAAACATTATTACATGTGTTTATTACATATTTTTATGTAATAAACTGTAATTCCCCTATAGTGTTTTTTTATATTTATATTCCAATGGTTGTAGTGCTTTGCTAGTGATCAGACTGACTTACTACATGTTGAATACTGCCAATACCTACCTTACTGTAAGTATACTACAATCGTATTATTCTGAAGAAATTATTCTATTTTCACCTTTTTTCATGTTCCAGAGGTTATAGCATGTTCCTAGTGATCACTCTACTCAATTAACTTTGATCAATGTATTAGGTAAAAGTATGTATTATAACTGCTGTTCCTTGTACAACACATTTCTTTCATTGATTAAAAAAATTCAGATAAAATAATCATATTTTCAACGTTATAAATAAGCAACACCCTTATTGTAATGATTCAAGTTAAGTTTTTGTTATGAAGTCCTGAAGAAGTGGATTCTGGAATACAGGATAATGTATGACATTCAGTCCCACGGACAGTAATATTTCTGCAGGACTGTAAACATCAATCAATGTACATGAATTGTGTTATTGTTAAAGTTCCATGTTAAACACAGATGTCATACAACAGGAAAACATAAAATAGAGTTTAGCCATTCTTTTTATTCAACACCTGGAGAACACTGTTACACACTCTTTATCACAGATAAAAACAGAAAAACAGAGGTGAATAAAACAGCAAGACATGGGCTGTAGTATGTTCTGTAGGGTCCAGACAAGATGATCCAACTTGCTTTGTAGCAGTCGTCTCGATGCTTTTCAAAACCTTTTGAAATAAATCATATGTCATTATTAAAACCACCACACTTACACAGTTCTTTTTCATTTTTTTTCCTCAAATAAATAAATAAATATAAACGGTTGTAAAATGAAGCAATTAACTATGTTCAGGAGATTAAACATGATTTTCCTTTCTACAGTCTGGATTGTTACCAAATTACAGTTCATGTACAGATTCATTCATTATTATTTCATAAACACATTTTTAAACACCATCATTATAATGCAGGTTTTGTTGCTAAAGGACATTCTATAGCATCAGAACACATAATGTGAGAGATATTTGCCAGTAGGCTACAGTTGGCTAAAATGTAGTTGTCTGTTTGCACACGATGAAAAACAATATTAACTTTTTAGACGGTCCCTATCTTGGTTACGACACACATTGAATATTCATCTCTAAAGTACATGCTTAAAAATATACTTGCCCATTTTGATCGATTGTAAAAAATGTTGTAGTTCACAACCTTTGTTGTCAATATCATGTAGCTGCTTCGAATCTGAAAAAAAAATAGCTTTATTGACTATATTATTGAAAAAGTTCTTTAACGCGAATGTGCGAATATAAAACCAATTTTACCTAAGTATGGCAGGGGAGAGGGAAAACAACATCAAGTGACAGAAAAATAAACCAAAAAAAATAGAATAGTTCCCACACCCATGTGCTTTATTTTTTTCCATTTTGACAATTTTACGGTATTTCTTTGAGTTTTACGTACATTTGTTAGAAACTTTTTCAGCCGAAATCGTTTCAGTTTTGAAATGACCTCATAGCCCACCGTCCTCTGAGCTATCGCCACTGATTTTATAAACTTATTCACATCAGGGAAAAATTTTGCAACCTCAACCTTTTTCCCCTTAGTTAAATCCAGAAACTCATTTAACTCTTCGACTGAATAAACGTCCTCCATAGACTGACTATCTATCTCCGAATACTCTGAACAGTTGTCACAGTCTTCCCCTTCTTCATCGCTGTTTCCATAAACGCGTTATTCTGTAACCCGCTAATACTCGCAACCTCATCATCATGAGCAAATTCCTTATCCTTAACCTCAACATCTTCATCCATCTTAACAGTCGGACCTACAGCATTATCACCAGCTCGCATAGATGAAATAAACTCACTCACCTCTGACTTTGAACTTGGATCTAAAGCACTCCTCTCGGGTGGAGAACCGGTCTGACAGACACCGTAGTCTCCAGATCCTCATCGTTAACCCCGCTTATCTTTTGTTTTTTTTTTCTGGAATCATTACCTCCTTTACAACTGTAGGCCGCTTTTCTTTGTTTTGATTTTCGTTTTTATCGCTTTGAACCGATTGCTTATCATGATTCCCTTCGTTCTTTTCATTTTCTGCTTGTTTCTTATGCGGGCATGTGAACTTCTTATGTCCTAAATCACCGCATTCAAAACAACGCAAGCTATCTGTCGTTGCAAAAATCATATAGGAACTGTCCCCTTGTTGAATGCGAAACGAGATATCCAATTCCTTAGATTGCGCATTCAAAAACATGAATACTTGTCTTCGAAAAGACATCACGTGTTTTAATGCTGCCTTTTTACACCCGAGCGGCAACATTTTAATGGATCCAGCAAACTTTCCAAAGCGACTCATTTCTTTTAGAATTTGCTCATTGGAGATAAATGGAGGCGCGTTTGAGATGGTAACCCTGGTAGCATGGTGCGCGCAAAGGTGTTACTTGCACCAGGGAATCAGCAACAACAATTCCATTTTCAACCAGGCTGTTTACGAATTTTTCATCTTTTAAAAACACAACCACCATGTTCATTCTGGAGGCCGTTGCTATATTTTCGTGCCCTACAATCTCGCCCATTACTAAAAGTATGTCTTCTACAGTAACCGCTTGATCGGAGAAAACTTTACACCCATTCTTGATAGATAACCCCGGCGTCCCCTCAACTGAGCGAGACGCCATGGCCTTAATCAAACACATTTTTTTTTTTTCTTAAACTAAAAAATATATGAAAAAATAAATAAACACAGAAAAAGAATTCAAACTTGAAACCAAATTCAAACGTGCCGCTCTCACACACCACACACACTTCCGCTCCCAGCATGCAACCCACACG
>NC_068309.1:893197-921987 GCF_025860055.1 Xyrauchen texanus | reverse complement strand
CGGTTCTGAAATTTAAAAAATGTGACGCTTTGAGCTGTTGAGTGGACTCGTAAATACCTCTGATTGGCCATTGTGTTCACGCGCTCATCGGATATGTCAACTTCTGCGTGATCAGCAGAAGTTGTAGTTCGGTGAATATCTTCAATGCCCCCATATCATCTGAGATTTTCTTCAACATCGTGTAAATATTCACTATGTTTTGTGACACTTCATTCTCTGGACACGCCTGGAGAAACTCTCGCTATCCTGAGGCAGTTCAGAAGTCTGTGATCTCAAATGTCTCTTAATGTCTCCAGCATTCAAGTTTTTCAACTGTTTCGACATTTTACTCATTAGGCTTCAATCAGGATATAAATCTCTAAAAGAACTGACCATCTTATATTCGTTTAATAGGATAATTCTCTCAACGCGTGCGAGCTCAGGATTAAGCAGCTTCTAGCCTCCTCGTGTCACGTCCTCTCTATAATTATTATTGTTTTAATAAAATGTACGATTCTGCATCAGGTTTTTTGGACTCCCTCCAGATTGTATAGGCTTGGCCTTAAAGACACCTACTTGCTGGTGATGCCAGTTGGAGGATGTGGACATAGCCCATGTTTTTTGGTCCTGTACTAAGATTCAAGAGTTTTGGTCAAAGGTTCAGAACTTTATTTGTGAGGTCTTGAGCACTCAGATTTTATTTCGCCCCAGATGTTGTATTTTGGGTGATGGGGCAGGTATTAATATAATGAATAAACATATCAAGCATAATGATCGGCAGGCAGGTAATGCCAAGGGGATGGAAGTCGGCTGATGCCCTGTCATCTCATGAATGGTGCACCGAGTTGGGTAGAGTGGTGGCTTTTGAAGAGATGTCACATAGATGGCTGGGCAGTTTGGGTGCATATGGGAAGACTTGAGGCATTTATGCTTTTTAGAAGGTTGCCAGGGAACTCTTTTTCTTTTATGTTGGTTAATTATGTATGTTTTTGTTATGTCATTGAGTATTTTCTTTGGACTGTTTGTTTATATGTGTGTGTCTGTTTTGATTCAATGTTTGACCACTGGGATGTATGTTGGATTGGGGTGGGGGGCACATAATTGTTAAAAGTGTATTTAGTGTTTTCTTGTGTTGTTTGTTTAAATTTGTAAATGGAATCAATCAAAAAAAATTATAACTTAAAAAGAAGAGGTTCTGAGGTTACAGGAAATACCTCTTTTAAGAGCTTAGTTGGTATTGGATCTAACATACATGTGAAATATGACAGTGAATGATTGGATCTAACATACATGTGAAATATGACAGTGAATGATTGGATCTAACATACATGTGAAATATGACAGTGAATGATTGAAGTTGCTCATGAGGAAAATTATCAGACACTGTTTTCTGAGTTGCTGTGACAGATGATTGCATAATTCTCATTTTATTTCTAATGATTTCTATTTTATCAGTAATTCATGAAGTCATTAGTATTGTGCTATGACACATTACCTAGTTCAATCAAGGCTTTATTCCCAACCAATTTATCCACAGTACTGAATAAACACCTAGGATTGTTATGGTTATTTTCTATGAGTTTACTAAAATATGCTGAACTGGCAGCTTATAGTGCCTGTCTGTAGCTACAGACACTATCCATCATGCACCGCAAAATACTTCTAATTTTGTATTCTTCCACTTGCGCTCCATTTTCCGAGCTGCTCTCTTGAGAGCATGAGTGTGATCATTGTACCAAGGGATTTTTTCTTTAATTTTCTTTCATCAAATGGGGGTGACACTATCAAGAGTGCTAGAGATGACTGTATTTATATTTTCTGTTATTACATCAAGTGCTTCTAGACTTTATGGCTTACTGAGTATGTCAGACAATTCTGGAAGATTATTAGTGAAGCTATCTTTAGTGGTCAAAAGAATAGTTCTACCTGAACGATAGCGTGGTGTAGCTTGAGTAACATTAGCTGATCGCAGCAAACACGAGACCAGGTAATGATCCGAGATGTCATCACTCTGCTGCAGAATTTCTATATTATCAACATATGAGCGTATGATTATGGTGATGAGTTGGTCCTGTTATATTTTGTCTGACTCCAAGAGAGTTGAGAATATCGATAAATGCTAATCCCAATGTATCATTTTCATTATCTATGTGAATGTTGACGTCACCAACAATTAAAGCTCTATCTATAGTAACTACTAGAAATCAGAATATGGCAAAATACGACAGATTATATATTTATATCTGATGGTGTCACATTAAGCATTATTAGTTCAAAAGACTTTAACATATTTTCCATCCTCTGAGTAATAGCAAAAACTTCACTGTAAATTGTAGCAACACCTCCTCCTCGACCCTTCAGACGAGGCTCGTGTTTATAACAATAACCTGGGGGAGTAGATTCATTTAAACTAATATATTCATCCGGTTTAAGCAGGTTTCAGTCAAACAGAGAACATCCAATCTATGATCTGTAATCATTTCATTAACAATTAGTGCTTTGGTTGAAATAGATCTAAAGTTTAGTAGCCCTATTTTTATATGATGTTTATCTTACTTTTTTAAATTCTATCATTATTAAGACTATGAGCCAAATTACTGGAGAGGAGAGCGGCACCTTCCCTGGAGGGATGGAGTCAGTCTCTCTTTAGCAGGTCAGGTCTACCCCAAAATGTTAAATGCTAAAACATGTTCAAGAGCCCAACCAAAGAGAACACAATATTTATTTTAATAGAAAAACAATCAGCAACACTAAATAGAGCTAAACCTCTATTAAACAAAAATAAACAAACAGGAAGTTGAATTAAACTGATGCAGTCTTTCATTTAACATCCAAGGAAAGTTTAAAGTTAATGTAGGAAATGTAAGAAACGGTTGCTAAGCAACAAAGCCACTGGAAAGTGTATAATGGACAGTGTATATTTGAACCCCAGTGCACACTACAAGGCAGAAGCTCATCGCCCTTGTTTAAAGTTTAAAGTCTGCAAAAAGAAGAACTAGATCGGTCGCAGACACAACAACAAAAATGGCCCTCCAGTCATGGGGTGTGCAGCTGTCGCACCACAACACCACAAAAAACAAGAAGATTCGAGTCTGACCTCATCCTCTGAGTAATAGCAAAAACTTCACTGTAAATTGTAGCAACACCTCCTCCTCGACCCTTCAGACGAGGCTCGTGTTTATAACAATAACCTGGGGGAGTAGATTCATTTAAACTAATATATTCATCCGGTTTAAGCAGGTTTCAGTCAAACAGAGAACATCCAATCTATGATCTGTAATCATTTCATTAACAATTAGTGCTTTGGTTGAAATAGATCTAAAGTTTAGTAGCCCAATTTTTATATGATGTTTATCTTACTTTTTTAAATTCTATCATTATTAAGACTATGAGCCAAATTACTGGAGAGGAGAGCGGCACCTTCCCTGGAGGGATGGAGTCAGTCTCTCTTTAGCAGGTCAGGTCTACCCCAAAATGTTAAATGCTAAAACATGTTCAAGAGCCCAACCAAAGAGAACACAATATTTATTTTAATAGAAAAACAATCAGCAACACTAAATAGAGCTAAACCTCTATTAAACAAAAATAAACAAACAGGAAGTTGAATTAAACTGATGCAGTCTTTCATTTAACATCCAAGGAAAGTTTAAAGTTAATGTAGGAAATGTAAGAAACGGTTGCTAAGCAACAAAGCCACTGGAAAGTGTATAATGGACAGTGTATATTTGAACCCCAGTGCACACTACAAGGCAGAAGCTCATCGCCCTTGTTTAAAGTTTAAAGTCTGCAAAAAGAAGAACTAGATCGGTCGCAGACACAACAACAAAAATGGCCCTCCAGTCATGGGGTGTGCAGCTGTCGCACCACAACACCACAAAAAACAAGAAGATTCGAGTCTGACCTGTGCGCAAGAGGATCTTCATGACCTGAAATGTTGTAACAAGTTTATCATTTTATCATCTGCTTTTAGTTACTTTATAAGTCTGCAAAAGAAAATGAGTTTGTACAGTCCGATCAGATCGTCACACTGAGGATGAAAAATGAGACGTACAAATCTAAAAACAGACAGTCCACATGAGCACCAGAGGCTGTTTACCAGCACAAAACTGAACTGAGAGCAGAACAGAGAGGATCTTCCTCCTATATGAGGATCTTGAGGAAAGGTGCGTCAGATCCTGTAGTGGAGAACACGACATGCCAGAATATTCAAGAAGAAACAAAGAAAAGCCTTCAAATGTTCCTGGTTTTTAAATGTTCCCGTTTTAAACGTCCAAACGTCCCGTTTTAAACGTCAGGTGACACAGTGACCTTTTGAGTGGTGGTGCGTCTGATCTGCCGGCGTGTTGATGCTCACGTCATACGTCGCTGCGGTCCTGGATCGTCTCGATTCTCTGAGCGAGGGTTTTGAACGTGGGTCGCTCGCTCGGCTCGGTCGCCCAACATTCTGACATCAGCGCGTGAATCTGAATGAGACACAACACGTGAAAGAGATGTTAGAACCGCAGCAGCACCTTCATGAGGTAGGGTTAGGGGTCAAGGGGTGTTCATGCATTTACCTCAGCAGGACACTCGTCTGGAGGTGGCAGACGATAGTTTCGTTTGAGCAGATCGATCAAGTGGTAAACAATCATCTGACCCTGTTTATCCTCCCCCATCTGATCCATAAACACCTGAAACAAACACACAATATGATCATGTGTCTGATGGAGGGAGGGAGAGAGAGAGAGAGAGGGAGGGTGATTGAGAGAGGGAGGGAGAGAGAGAGAGAGGGAGAGAGAGAGAAAGAGAGGGGGAGAAAGAGAGAGAAAGAGAGAGAGAGAGGGGGAGAAAGAGAGAGAGGGGGAGAGAGCGGGAGAAAGAGAGCGAGAGAAAGAGAGCGAGAGAAAGTGAGCGAGAGAAAGAGAAAGAGAGAGGGAGAAAGAGAGAGAGAAAGAGGGGGAGAAAGAGAGAGAGGAGAGAAAGAAAGAGAGAAGAGAGAGAGAGGAGAGGGAGAGAAAGAGAGAGAAAAAGAGAGAAAGAGAGAGAGAAAGAGAGAGAAAAAGAGAGAGAGAAAGAGAGGAGCGGGGGAGAAAGAGAGGGAGAGAGATTTTGATTTTTAAACAAACATTTATTCCAGAAAAATTAAAAACATTTAAATTAAAATAAAAATTACATCATGTTTATAAAAGATGTGAAAAGTAAATTCCATCTTCAAACACAGAACACAATACCTCTCTACAACACCATGTGTTTATAAACACTTCCATACAGTTCAAATCTTTATAAAAATAAAAGTCAATTAACATTCTCGATTTAATCATGGCTGTAAACATCATTACAACATCATAATCACCCTTTTGTTCAACTTTTCTCTTTCTACTAACATATATTGCCATTTTTGCCTTGCCTATAATAAAATTGATTAATTGACATTCTTGTTGTCTTCTTCGAGTGTATTTAAAACCAAAAATAAAAATGGACACAGTAAAATTTTCATCAAAACAACTGAACATGTCTTTCAGCAAGTCAAATAAAGGCTTAAGTCTTGAGCAGTGCATAAACACATGAAAAATTGTCTCTCTTTGGGAACAAAAAGGACACTCATGATTAACATTTGGATTTAAAATAGAAATAAAAGAATTAACAGCAATTATACCATGTATAATTCTCCACTGTAAGTCTCCAATTCTTTTTGTTAATGGTGGCTTATAGAGTGCCCTCCACTCCGGTTTTACATCTCTATCAGAAAAAATTTTACGCCAAGGTGAATCAACTCTTCCATGCAGACCTTTTTGTTAAAAACTTTTACACAAGCATTGTACAACTTTTTCCCCGACTTCATATAAGTCCATGTCTGGTACATTTTCCAAAAAAATTCCAGAGTGTTCTTCTATATCTGGGGACAAAAAACACCTTGGGAAAGCATCTTTATCATTGGGTAGATGTTTCTCAGCAAAAAAAAGTCCAGCATGTTCATTTCTTTTACTGTGAGTGCAGATTGCAAATTCTGAAGAAATTTTACCACAATTCGGATTGATTTAACACCTAAAGAGGCAGCTACGTCTTCCACATTTTTAAAATTTGGACCAGACACATTAATTAAACTCCCCAATGTTACAATCTTAGATTTGATGCACGCACCATTTAGTAGACCACAAATATCCAAAATATCCAGACGGGCACCATATATTATGGGTTCTTCCAGTAGCCAAAAAGAGAATCTGTGCTCTCAGTCCTTTTCAATTTAAAAGGTCCCATATTCTAAACAGATTTTTGTAAAAAACAGGAAGTCTTGATGTACTGAGTTTTTTGGATCCACCAGGAATAAGTGTTTGTCCAGACAGAGTTCATCAACAGATTTAAGAATAGTGCAGGCCACTGATTTCCAAGCCAAAGTTTCTGAGCTGGTAAGGAAACGTTGTATAAATTGTAGTCGAAAAGCCGCAGTCCTACTTTGTATATGAACAAGTCCTTGGCCTCCTTCTTCTTTTTTTAGATACAAAATGTTGTGTGGTATCCAGTGTAATTTGTCCCAAAAGAAATCTAATAGAACAGACTGAATTTTCCCAAGTAAGCTAGCTGGTGGATCAATGCAAGCCATCCGGTGCCACAAAGAGGAAGCCACCAAATTGTTGATGACTAAAGTGCGTCCCCTGTAGGATAAATTTGGTACAAGCCATTTCCATTTTTCAAGTCGGCTCTTTAGTTTTTCGACTGTTCCTATCCAATTTTTTTGGGCTGCTACTTCGTTACCTAAGAATACTCCCAAATACTTCAGACCATTTCTTGTCCAGTGCAAACCATCTGGAAGATTTGGTACTCCATTTTTCCATTGACCCGATCAAAACTGCCTCGCTTTTGTTCCAGTTAATCCTTGCAGAAGAAATTAGGCTAAAATCTTTTAATGTCGATCAAAAGTAAGTCTATATCATTTTGCTTATTTGTCATTATAATAACATCGTCTGCATATGCAGACAGACATAAAGAAGTTTTAAAATTGGGTAAAAACACCCTTCTAAAACTCTCCTTAAAACACTTAAAAGCTGTTCTATTGCAAGAGTGTATAATAGCCCTGACAAAGAACAACCCTGTCTTACCCCACGACACACTTTAAAAGGAGCACATAAGCCACCATTAATCTTCAGTAGACTCTCAATATCACAGTATAAGACTTTAATATAAGCTAAAAATTTAGAATTAAAACCAAAAGCTTGGAGAGTCTTCCATAAATAATTGTGTTCTCATGCGGTCAAAAGCTTTTTCTTGGTCTAAAGAAATCAATCCTAAGTCAAGACCAAACATATTAGAAACATCAAACATATCTCTAATTAAATGAATATTATCAAAAATTGACCTCTTAGGTACACAATATGACTGGTCAGGATGGATAATTTCAGCTAAAACTTTTCCCAAACGGGTAGCTAGTGTTTTGGACAACAGTTTATAATCGTAACACAACAGAGATACAGGTCTCCAGTTTTTATATCAGCTCAATATTCCCTTTTTAGGCAAAAGGGTCAAAACCGCTCTTCTGCAACTCAAAGGCAAAAGTCCTTTGGCTAAACTATCATTGAGAACAATTAGCAAATCTTCTCCAATGATTGACCAAAGAGATTTGTAAAATTCAACAGGGATTCCATCTAATCCAGGAACTTTGCCATTCTCCATGCCCTGTAGAGCTTTAGATAATTCTTCTAAGCCAATAGGCTTTGTAAGTGCCATATTTGCTCTTTCTGACACTTTAGGTAATTTTTCAAAGAAAAACTGTTCTATATCTTTCTCTTCTTTATATTCAGATTTATAAAGATTTTCATAAAAACTGACTGCTCTTTCTCTTATTTCTGTTGAACCTGATAATAAAGATCCAGACTCAGAGAGCAGTGAATGAATAAAACGTTTCTGTCCATTTTTTTTTCTAAGCTGAAAAAATATTTTGATGGAATATCCATCTGTTCTATGGTCTTAAAACGCGATCTAACTAAAGCACCCTGTGCTTTCATCTCTTGTAGGTCAGACAGAGCGGTTTTCTTTAGAAAAGAGAATCAATAAAAGCTTTATTTCCACCTAGTTGTGCCATATCTTGAAGTTTCAGAATTTCAGTTTCCAGATTTCTCATAGACTTAGCTGTCTCCCTTGTGATATTTTGAGTGTACTGTTGACAAAAAAGTTTGATTTGGACCTTGCCAAAATCCCACCAACTCTGCAAAGAGGAAAAAGAATCTTTTTATTTTTAAAACTTTCCCAAAAAAGCAAAAGCCTCTTTAAAAGAAGCATCATTTAAAAGAGTGGTGTTAAAATGCCAATATGCACTCCTTGGTGACACAGAATTTAAAAAACACTGCAAATAACTACACTGTGGTCGGAAAAACCAACTGGATTTATTATACAACTCTTAAAAACACTGTGATGATGTTTGAAACTGTAAAATCTGTCCAATCTCGCTAAAGACAATAAATTATCATGGGCGTGGCCCACGTATATTGTCTTGAAGTCCCATTTAAATTTCTCCAGACATCACATAGGTCATTCTTTTCAATTATCTCACAAAGTCGCTTACGGGAAGGCATGTGTGGTTCTATGTGGTTGCGATCGATATTTTGTTCAACACAATTAAAATCTCCACCAAGGAAAAGATATTCTTCATTACTACATTTATCTAGTGTTGAGCATAAAACATCCATAAAAGCCACTCTTTCTAAAGGTAAAGTGGGGGCATACACACAAATAAAAACCAGAACATATTTTTCAAAAATGGTTTGAATTTTCAAGAGTCTCCCTTTCACGATTTCTTCTATTTTAAAAGAACATGGAGTAAAATTTTTCACGAACAAGATGGCAACTCCACCACTCACGTGAAGTTTTATGACTTAAAAAATACAACCATTCCATTCTTTTGTCCAGTCTGTAGCGTTTTATCATCACTGTGTGTTTCTTGTAAAAAAGAACATCAAGTTTTTCTGTTTCATTGTTTCAGTACACCTGCATTCTTTTAACTTCATCCCTGGCTCCGTTTACATTTAAGGATGCAATACGGATATCTGCCATGAGTAAAGAAAAAAATGAAACAAAACAATAAAAACCAAACAGAAAACCACAACCAGTGAAGATAAAATAATTATACCACTTTGTCATCATTATTGTTCAGTTGATTTTGGATTTTGCCATAATTTTTTTCAGTCGATATACTTCTGTATCCAGAAAGTAACCCTCACTCATTAAACTCCTAGTGCTTACCACAAACCGTTTCAGGTCTGGGAAGAAATCAACAATCTGTACACCTCTCTGATTTTTTGTCAATTTTAGAAACATCTTAATTTCATCAGCACTATAGTCATCACATTTCCATTCACTCTGTGAAAAACTTGAAACACTGGAGTCAGAAAACTCACTTTCACTGTCAACATTGTCTGTGTCATTCTTTTGTTCTTTTCTTGCTTGTTTTGAATTTTCCTTTCTGTCTTTCTTTTTTCTTTTAACAGGAGTTTTGAAGACATCGTGATCCATGTCTACCTCACACAAATGTACATTGTCTGATAAAGGTTCTATATCAGATAAGCAGTTCAGCGAACTTTTTTGTGTGTCTATTGGTTTTTCTATGACAGTGGATTTTTCAAGCAAGGTCACATTCATTTGATCATCAGCCGTATCATTATTTTCTTTGATCTCAACCATATTTTGAGCGGTTTCAACAATCCGTTCACAAGGCACTGTGTTTATTGTGTGCTTGGCAGACTGTACTGGATTCAAAAGTACTGACACAGAAGAACCAGTAACACACTCTTCTTGTACTGTCTTCTCATCGACTTGTTTCGCGTGTGTACTCTCGTTTTCGGGACAGGCGCGAGCCAAATGTCCGTTTCTTCCACAGCCGAAACATTTTAATGTGTCAGTAGATACATAGACAGTATAATCAAAATTATCAGATCTGACTTTCAGATTTAAATTCAGGTCTGTTCTATTTTCACTCAGGATCATATAAGTGAATCTCCTGAACGACACCACATGTTTGATCAAGTCCGATTTACTCCCGATCGTGATCTTTTTCACTGGAGCAACCAACTTCCCAAACCGTGACAGTTCTTTAGTCAAAGCCTCGTCTTTGATAAAAGGTGGGACATTTGACAAAATTACTTTCTTAGCAGGGGTTGAAAGAGGAAGCACAGGTGTAAAAAGGCCATGAATCACAACTCCTCTTTCTACAATAACATTTGCATTCTCCACAGTGTTTAAAAACAAACAACTGCGTTGCTCATCCTTGATGCTGCAAGAATGCTCTTGTGCCCAACGATCTCACCGATGGCCAAGATACAATCTTCCACACTTGCAGCGGCCACCACTTTAACCCCATGGCGCCGCGTTAGTGAACCGAGTGAATCAACACTTTGGGCTGCCATGCCCCTGGTGATACACCGGTACACCCGTGAAACAATATATAGTTTTATCTACTCAATGCAGATTAAAGGTTTTTTTTTTTTTTTTAGAAAATAGCAAAGTTCAAGTAAGGAAAAGCCACAGCGGGCAGAAAAACACTCGAACTCACCGCACACTCTCCACGCTCACTCAGCAACCGCTCACGCATGCGCACGACACACAGAGAGAGAGAGAGAGAGCGAGAGAGAGCGAGAGAGAGAGAGCGAGAGAGAGAGACACTTACAGTTGGAGGGCTGCAGTTTTTGTCGCTGTATGTAAAAAGTTCGTACAGAACAACTCCAAAACTCCAGACATCTGAAGAGATGCTGAATTTACTCTCTGTCAGAGACTCTGGAGCGTACCTTCATCACAACACACAAACATCTTTAACTTAAAGCTCGAAATAATTACTATAAATATATACCGTCAATGTCTACACATGAATATAAACTCAAACTCATGCGGACATCTCACCAGAATATGGGGCTTTCCCCCGGTTCACGAACGGTATAATATTCTTTATCCTGAGGAAGAACCTTCGTCAAACCGAAGTCTCCGATCTTCACCCGAAATTCACTCTCCACTAGAATGTTCCGTGTGGCCAAGTCTCGGTGGATGTACCGCTTTGACGCAAGATAGTGGCATTTGCCACCCCGGTAGATCCACCCCTGTTGTAAATCACTTTTAAACTTGTTTTTAATAACACGTGTGTGTGGATAAATATTCAAGAGATGTTGATTTGAGTGATTTATAGTCATTAATGCAGTGAAACATGTTCATTTATTGTTACGAATTAGCAGGGACAACGAGGGAGACAAGGTTGAGGATCCAAACGCAGTATATTTATTAATTAAACAAACACAAAGGAACACCCGCGATGGGGAAATAAACATGAACAGAGCACAAGGGCAGGAAACACAGAGCAGGCTTACAACATAAACTAACATTCATAACAACAAACAACGATCGACAGTGACTGAACGAAAAGGCAGGGTATAAATACAAGAAGGGACCAATGAACAAACAGAACTCAAAATAACATGATAAGGTGATGAACAGAAACCAATGAGAAACTAACGAGGACAGGTGAGAACAATGAACAATGAACACGATGGCTAACAAGACTGTGGAGGTACAGAAGGTTCAAAAGTGAAAACTATGGAGTGACGAAAGTATCAAAATGGAAGACAAAGGGGAAACAGAAAAACAGGACAAGGTCATACGTTACATTTATACTGTATATATTTAATATCACACTGATTCATATCAAATGATCTGACTGTGTTATTTACTGTATAAATGTGTAAACACAGTGACTGATGCATTACATTCATAAACATCATAATAATATTAATACAACTAATATTTTACTCATTTGCATTAAAGAAGACTGTGATGTCATCTGAACTCTCTTGCAGCTTCTCTCTCCCTAATTATCGCCCTCCAAATCCAGATTATAGTTTAAACCTCCTAAACTGGGGGGAGGAGCCTAAAATGACACCTAAAATGAGAGAAAGAGAGAGAGACACACACACACACACACAGAGAGAGAGAGAGACACACACACACACAGAGAGAGAGAGAGACTGTGTTCTAATTATTTTTTTTTATTTTTTTTTATTTGTTACACTGTTAATTTGTACAATTAATTTAATTTGTACATATAAATGTAAGTTATGTTATAATATTTTATTATTTTTTATGTCTTTATAATTATTCTATGTATTCCAAGCTTTGGCAATATTGTATTGTGTACGGTCATGCCAATAAAGCAATTTTGAATTGAATTGAATTGAATTGAGAGAGAGAGAGATACACACACACAGAGAGAGAGAGAGAGAGAGAGAGAGAGAGAGAGAGAGCATCATCAAACCTATACTCCTATATGGCTGTGAAATCTGGGGCCTCAAATATAAATTAAATTATGAATCTTGGGACAAAAGCCCTGTTGAAATTTTCCACCTAGAATTCTGTAAAAACATCCTGGGAGTTCACAGAAGTGCCCCGAATCTGGGCTGTAGAGCAGAACTGGGCCGGTTCCCTCTCCTCACTGAAATCCAGAAGAGAGCAGCTAAATTCTGGTTCCATTTGTCAGACGCACCTCCAGATAATTACCATCACTGTGCCTTTACACACAGGACAGGACACCCAGAGAGTGACCCCATGCACTATTTAGTACAAAAATATCAGCTAAATTCCTCCATCCAGTTCAGATTGGCCAAACTGAAACAGACAGACAGAATAACGCAGGAAGAATACATTCACGATTGGCAGCACAAAGTCACACAAGTACATAAATTAAACTACTTCCACAGAATTAAGACGGATTATAAATTGGCACCATATTTGATCCATATTAAAGATTATGGACAAAGAAAGCTACTGTCAAAGTATCGTCTGAGTGAGCACAGTCTGTCTGTAGAGACGGGTCGACACGGACAGAACCGGAGACCCAGAGAGGACAGACTGTGTTCACACTGCACTGAAGGAGTTGTGGAGGATGAACTTCACTTCCTCACTCACTGCAGTAAATATGAGACCATTAGAAACACACACTTTACAAAAATAGCTCATATTCTACCTGAATTCCAGGACATAAATAACGTAGACAAACTCTCGTATCTAATGGGAGAGAAAGTCGAGTGTGTTCAGCTGCAGCGCAGTATGTGTCGTCCTGTCATCACATGAGGGCGAGAGACTGACCCCTCATCTTATTACACCTCTATTCAAACACATATTTTAATTGACTTTTTTCTCCTTCCTTCCTCATTGCTCTCTGTTTTTTACTTTGTCATTTGTATTTGTATTTATTTTTATTTGTTTATTATTATCATTATTATTCATTTATTGTATATACATGTTGTTGTTTTTATGTTTGTAATGTGTTTATTACTCAATGCTTTGGCAACATTGTACACTGTATACAGTCATGCCAATAAAGCTCATTTGAATTGAATTGAGAGAGAGAGACACACACACAGAGAGAGAGAGCGAGAGAGACACACACACAGAGAGAGAGACACACACACACACAAACAGAGAGAGAGACACACACACACAAACAGAGAGAGACACACACACACAAACAGAGAGAGAGAGAGACACACACACAGAGAGAGAGAGACACACACACACAAACAGAGAGAGAGAGAGAGAGACACACACACAGAGAGAGACACACACACAGAGAGAGAGAGACACACACACAGAGAGAGAGAGACACACACACACAAACACAGAGAGAGAGACACACACACACAGAGAGAGAGAGAAGCATTGGCAATACAAAATGTACTTTTGTCATGCCAATAAAACAAATTAAATTTAATTGAATTGAGAGAAAGAGAGACACACACACACACAAACACAGAGAGAGAGAGAGACTTTTGACTTTTAAAACCCTTTTAATTTACCCCATTTTCCAAAACATTACAGAGCTAATATACAAAACACACACATAATAATATACAAAACACAAAAAAAAAAATTACCAATTAAAAACCAAATTTCCAAACTCACTAATTGTCACTAAAGCATCTCTCACGCCCCACCTCATTGTAAAAAAAGGTACATTATCAATTTGTTTGTAATATGCAAATTCAATAGCAACCCTAAATTCTACCAATGATTTAAAATGAACCAACAAATCAACATCTTGAGCAGCATTTTTACATTGATGTGTTTTCAGGATTGCTAACTTGGCTTGGCCCATTAAAAAATTGCCAAGCACACACTGTTCGCGCCATGATTGTTTATACTTGCAACCAAAAATAAAAAGGGTGTTTGTAAAAGAAAAACCCAATTTCATAATTAGTTTTTCCAAAAGTACATAAAGTGGAACCAGCCTTGAACACTCACAAAATAAATGAAAAACAGTATCAGAAGCCTTACAGAAAGGACATTCAGGTAAAACCACTTCATTAAATTTAGAAACAAAGTTGTTTGTAGCCAACACACTGTGAAGTATTCTCCACTCTAGATCTCCACACTATTTTTTGGATCGGAGGCTTGTACAACAGCCTCCATGAGGGATCCACATCTCTGGGCACTGAAAGGTACATCCTCCATTTAGTGTCTACCCTTTCCTTCAACTGTCCAAAGTGTGCCGATTTAACACAAACAAAATAAACAGTTTTCTTCCCCATACTTTGGAAATCCAGAAGTTCAAACCCCTTTAACAAAAGAACCTTAGTGTTCTCTTCAATTTCCAAATTTTTAGGAACAACTTTTAATGCCGGAAAAGTCTTAGATAACAAGCCATTATTTAAAGCAGAATCTACAAATGCTGCGAAATCTGGGGGGAAACAGGCCTTAAAGCTCTTAACTACGCTTTCCACTATTCTTACTGACCTCAACCCAACCTGGTCAGCCAGTGACTGAGCCGTTCGCCACTGACCTCTTGTTATATCAAGCAGATCTATAACTCTAGTTATTCCAGCATTTAGAAACATTTCAATTACAGAACCCGATAATGGAGGCTGTAGCTTAAAAAAGGGTTAAAAAACAAAGGTTCTGCACATCCATAATTTTCATCACCCACTCTTGAAAATTTTAACAAACTCCATGATTGAAAAATTGATTCATAGAACTTGAAAAAAGAACCATACACATTTTTAACACAAGGCTTCTCAATTAAGAACAGCTCTTTGTCAAGATCTGTTCCTCCAAGTTCTTTAAGAATATACAAACAATAATCAATCCATGGCATACCATCAGAGCAGTACAGCAGTTTTTGCAATGTTTGTAGTCTCATTGCTGCAATTTTGGATTCAACATGTATAAGGCCTTGACCTCCCTCTGCAACGGAAGATACAGCACTCCAGGAGGAAGCCAATGATAGCCATTCCAAAAGAAATCAACAAATGCCTTTTGAACCTTTAAAAGCAGTTCTTTAGGGGGATCTAACACTGTAACCTTATGCCACAGCATCGAAGCGGCCAGATTATTGATCACCAGGCATCTCCCTCTATATGAAAGCTGTGGGAGAATCCACTTCCACTTTTGGATTTTACCAATAACCCGGTCAACCACTCCTTCCCAGTTCTTCTCCATGTACAGGTCAGTTCCAAAATAAATACCAAGAACTTTTAAACCATCCTGTGCCCATTTACAATGATTTGGTAAATTAGGAGGTCCTGAACTATGCCAATCTCCCATTAACAAAGAAGCACATTTTTCCCAATTTATGCGTGCAGAGGTAGCTTTCTGAAAAATATTCAAACACGAAATAATATTTTCAATATCATTTGAGTTTCTAATTATCAGTTACATCGTCTGCATTTGCTAAAAGTTTTACTTGGGGTACTTTGGGGCAACCAGGAACACCAATACCACATAATCTTTTTCTCAACTGACTTAAAAAAGGCTCAATAGAAATAGAATAGAGTAGACCTGATAAAGGACACCCTTGTCTTATTCCTCTTGTCACTGAAAAAGGTCTAGTTAATGTTCCATTTACTCTTAACATGCTATAAATATCACTGTACATGAGCTTGATAAAAGACACAAAATGATGACCGAAGCCAAAAGCCTCAAGAGTCTTAAATAAATAAGAGTGGTCCACTCTATCAAAGGCTTTTTCTTGGTCCAAAGAAAGTAGACCAATGTCCAAGTTATGCCTTTTGCCACTGAAATTATATCTCTAACCAAAAAAGGTTGTCAAATATTGTTCGGTTAGGAATACAGTAAGACTGATCGTTGTGAATAACAGTTTCTATGCAGTTCTTCAATCTGTTGGTTAAGGCTTTCGAAAAGATTTTTAGATCAACGCACAGCAAGGAGACGGAGCGCCAGTTCTTTAAGCAACCAAGGTCTCCTTTTTTGGGGATCAAAGTTAAAACCGCTCTCCGACAGCTTAGAGGAAGGGTCTCTCTTTCAATGCTTTCTGCCAAAACATCATACACATCCTGGCCAATTAAGTTCCAGAAAGATTTATAAAACTCGGATGAAAGACCATCCAAACCAGGTGATTTTCCAGGATTCAACTCCTGGACAGCTCTCGAAAGTTCAGCCATTGTCAAAGGGCTCTCAAGATCCATCTTGTCCCTGTTTGATAATTGAGACAAGTCACTCAGAAGAACATCAGCTTCTACTCCATTACAGGGCTCTGAACGGTATAAATCTTCATAAAAGGAAATAGCAAAAGCATTCATTTCTGTTTGTGTTGTTAATATTCTACCATCTGGAAGCTTCAGTTGATGAAGATGCTTATGCGCCATTGGCTTTTTTTCAAGTCCAAAGAAAAAAGCAGTAGGAGAATCCATATTATTTAGGCGGGTGAACTTTGCCCTTAAAAGGGCAGTTTTTCCTTGTTCTTCCACCAAGCTGCGTAACAGAAATTTCTTTTGTTCAAAAGAGTCAGTGGAGATGGATCCTGTGGCACTGTGACTGCTTTCTCCAAGGATTTCTTGTTCAATGGCTTTCATTTTCTCCACTAGGGCACCCCTGGTATGTGCAGTAAACTGCTGGCAGAATATTTTTATCTGCACCTTGCCGACATCCCACCATTGACTTAAGGATGGAAAATTTGCTCTCTCCTCTCTCCAAGAATCCCAAAAGAGGTGAAAAGAGTGGACAAAGCAGTGATCCTGAAGTAAACCGTTATCAAAGTGCCAAAGTGATTTATAGGATTTAGTGGTCTCAACAGAAATAGCCATACAAATATAATGATGGTCTGAGAGAAAAGTGGGCGAAATAGAATTCCTAAAAAACCTTCCCCTATTACATAATTCAGTATAAAAACGATCAAGGAAATTTCTTGATGCCCAGGAAATGCATCTCTCCACAAATCGACAAAATTATAATAATCAATTACACTTTTCAGAATCTTGGCTGAAGGAGGATGTGGTTCATTATGATTCCGATCCAATTTCTGATTTAAAGTGCAATTAAAATCACCCCCCAGTATAACAATATTATCCCGGGGACAGTGTGATAATGCATCTGATAGTTTTTCAAAAAAAGTGATGCGCTCCCGGCCATAATTTGAAGCATACACATTAAACAGAGAAAAAAACTGTGTCACCTAAAGTAACATCTACTCGTAATATTCTTCCTGGTATTATCTCAAAACTCTTTAAAATACCACCAACCCGGGGTGAAAACAAAATTGCTACCCCTGCACTCACGTTTGTGCCATGGCTCAGAAGAACATTACCCTTCCAATCACTAGACCACTGTGACTGGTTCTGCAAATCTGTGTGCGTTTCCTGAAGATCACATCAGCCTTTTTAAGAATTAAATAATTGAAAAGATCATTTCTTTTTACTGAACTACGACAACCATTAATATTTAGAGACCCAATATTAAAAAAAGTCATGACAAGAATAATAAAGGGGTATAAAACAACCCACCACATCTGCCTTTTAACACTTTTCATAAAATCAATGTTTTTTCAGACGCGAATTTAGACTTTTTCTAACCGTGCTAACAAGTTTTTTAAGCCTGTAGCGTTTTGGTTGATCTAGTTCCTCCAAGGTCGCCTTTCGCATGGCAATGGCACCAGACTCCACAAAAAGTTCTAAATCAGGAAAGTGTTTATCCAATTTGGGTTTTCTCTGATTTTTAGTAGCGTCTAGGAAATTGCTCAACTCTTGAACTGTGTAAAAAGGAGGTTTTAAATGGGGAATAAGAAAATTCCCCACAGAATTTCCTTGTGAATTGGCATCATGTTCTTCAGTACCTGGACATTCACTTTCAGAATCTCTGATAAGTCATCAGTTCTCTGTGACAACAGATCTATATCATCCTGTAACAGGCTGCTGCTTTGGACAGGCAAGTATTCAGGCTCACTTTGCTTTTCTGAGTATTTTGCATCACTAACTACCCCTGAAGCAATGAGCTCCTCAACAACAAGAGCATTGTCATCTTCATGTGTACTAATGACGGGGGCTCCGTCTGTATCTACAGTGGGACAATCTTGTGCAAGCACACCAGAACCCTCTCCACTATTAGATAAAACTGCAGTTTGATCTAGTTGTACATTGTCAGTAGACGTACTTTCTGCAATGTTTTTATTATCCGCAGCGGTATTCACCTGTTCCGTTACAGAATTACTCTCCTTCTCAGCCTCCATATTTAAAGGACACGACTGTCTTACATGGCCCTGTTTCCCGCATGTAAAACATTTCATTGAATCAACAGAGATAAATATCGTATAATTTTTCCCATTCGATGTCAGTTTTACAGCAACTTCCAGATTTTGAAATTCAAAATTTAAAATCATGAACGTGTGACGTCTAAATGACATGATGTGCTTTAATTCCGGGTTTTTTAAACCAAGCGGAATCATTTTGATCGGTCCCATTAATTTGCCGTAACGCGCCAGAATGCGCTCAAGCGTATCATTTGGAATGAACGGAGGTACATTTGAAAGGATAACTTTCTTCGCGGGGTTGGACAGCGGCAAAACCGGAATAAATGTATCTCTCACTGATAATCCACGTTCAACCAAATCATCAACCATAAACGTTTCCTTCAGAAAAATAACAACTGCCTTGTTCATTCGCGATGCAGATAAGATGTTCACCGCACCAACTGCATTACCAACAGCAACTAAACAATCTTCCACTGACACCGTCTCGTCTGATAAACATTTGCACCCGTGGCGTGCGGTCAAGGACGCAAATCCATCAGAATTCGACCCCATTGCTGCACTTTTTTGCTGACGAAGTCAGAAAAATAAAAAACTGCAGAACCAATATGTACCTTAATCTATAAAGAGAAAAAAGGAAAAAGTATGAAACTCACTCAAACACACCGCTCAGTCACTCACACACTCCTCCCGAACACTCCGCGCATGCGCACAGAGAGAGAGAGAGAGAGAGAGAGAGAGAGAGAGAGAGAGAGACTTTGACTTTTAAGGTCTCTTTATTACAAAAAGATTAAAAAAAAATATGAAATTTTTTTTTTTTTTAAATAATCACATAAATATGAGTGTAGTTTTTACAAGCAGCATTTCTCAGATATAAAAATGCAAACAATCATCAAGGACAATATCACATACACACTGGTTTACTCCCCATTTATGTTTGAACATTTGCAAGTTGCTTATCAATTCATAATAGCTAAACTCTATATTAATGCAGGCTTTTATTAATCCCTTTAGTATTAACATTACATCAGTTGAACCCTTTTCATTCATTTTATTTTTTCTGGATAACCATATAGCCATCTTCGCCTGCCCAAATAAATAATTTAATAAAACATGACTCTCCATTCTACTTCTGCTGTACTTTGGTCCATAAATAAACCTTGCCGGGGTAAAAACTTCCCCTAGGGTTTGGCACCACTCTTCTACTTTATAAAATAAAGGTTGCAGTCTCGCACAATTAAGAAAAAGGTGAAAAACAGTTTCTTGTATTCCACAAAAAGGACAACCCTCCCTGACCTGAGGATAAAGGTGTGCTCTGTGTCTGTTTGTGGCTATTATACCATGCACAATCCTCCATTGCAGGTCACCAGTTCTTTTCTCAATAGGAGGTTTGTACAAGGTCCTCCAGCAGCCTATAGGGGAATCACTTGGTCCAAAGATCTCTTGCCATTTCTCTCACACTCCGAAGCAGAGGAAGATGTGACACCTTTACACACAATATATAGACGGCTTTCTTTCCAGCTTTTCTAAAAAATCCCAGCTGGGGTGTTTTAAAAGAAAGCAGACCATTCTCTGTTTCTTACCAATCAGGAGAGAAAATTAGATCTGGGAAGACATAAGTTTCTTCCTCTCTAAGAGATGTCTCTAGGGACAGTCTATATTCTGGTGATAAAAACTCGTAAAAGTGAGTCAGCAGTCTCTCTACCACCCGGACTGATCTTATGTTTACTTTTGAAGCTAAATTGTCGGCAGAAATCCATCCTTCCTCAGAAATAAAATGACCAATTTTGGTAAAATTTGCAGTCCACAATGCTTTTCTGAGTGAATCTGAATTAAAAAGATCTAAAACCAGTGCAGAGTTAAAAAACAGTGGTTCTTCTCTCAGCCATAGTCCCTTCGTCTCATTTTGCTCCCGAGAGAAACTGAAAAGAGTCCATGATTTTAACATTGATCTATAAAATGATGTCAGTCCTGACAGGTCTAGTTTTGTAGTATCCATAAGGAACAAGTGCCGGTCAAATTCCATGTTGCCCGCTCTTTTCAGGAGGGCACAGGCTATCCCAGCCCAGCTTACATCTTCCCCATACAAGAGTCTCTGAGCTGCCTGGAGTCTGAAAGCTTTGACTCTGGATCCAATGTCGACTAGTCCCTGTCCTCCTTCCTGTATCGGTAGATAGAGCACTGGTGCCTTCAACCAGTGCTGACCAGACCAGCAAAAGTCCACCAGGTGCTGTTGAATTTTCCTTACTAGGTCATCTGGAGGCTCTAGAACCATCATTTTGTGCCATAGAGATGATGCAACCAGGTTATTACATACCAGGATTCTCCCCCTGTAGGACAGCTGGGGTAGCAACCATTTCCAGTGAGACAACCGAGCACACACTTTTTCCACTAAACCCTCCCAATTATTTTTCTTATAATCATCTGTCCCTATAAAAACCCCTAGATATTTAAAACCTGTTCTCCCCCACTGCAGCCCACCAGGTAGTGACGGACTATTAAAAACTTGACCACACCACAAAGCGTCACTTTTTTGCCAATTGACTTTGGCTGAAGACGCTTTCCCATAACACTCCAAAGCATTTTCTAAACAATTAACATCACATTGGTTTAGAATTAAAACTGTGACATCGTCTGCATATGCCGAGAGCTTGATAAAACACTTAAAATCCAAAGTATTGATCTGTAAACCTGTTAACTCTCTTCTTAACCTACACAGCAGAGGCTCAATGACTATTACATTTACATTTACATTTATGCATTTGGCAGACGCTTTTATCCAAAGTGACTTACAGTGCACTTATTACAGGGACAATCCCCCCGGAGCAACCTGGAGTTAAGTGTCTTACTCAAGGACACAATGGTGGTGGCTGTGGGGATCGAACCAGCAACCTTCTGATTACCAGTTATGTGCTTTAGACCACTACACCACCACCACTCCTATAAAGTTGTCCTGAAATAGGACAACCTTGCCTAATACCTCTATTGACCTTTTCAGGAATACTTAGTCCACCAGCTAATTTAATCAAGCATGTGGCTCCGGCGTACAACAATTTTATTTTTGAAATAAAATTGTCCCCAAAACCAAAAGCCTTTAAGGTATCAAAAAGAAAATTATGATCAACTCTGTCAAACGCTTTTTCTTGATCTAATGACAGAAAACCTATATTGGTATTATTAAAAGAAGTAAAATCATAAATGTCTCTTACCAAATGTAGATTATCTATTATGGATCTATTTTTTATACAATATGACTGATCAGTGTGTATAATTGTATGCATTAAACCATTTAACCTATTGGCCAGACATTTAGAAAAGATTTTATAATCGGAGTCCAAAATTGCTACAGGTCTCCAGTTCTTTAAGAGAGTTAGGTCACCTTTTTTTGGGAGTAGCGTTAGAACTGCCCGCTGACAACTCAAAGGAAGAATTTCTTCCTTAATACATTTTTGGAGAACTTCAAAATACTCATGTCCAATAATATTCCAAAGAGATTTATAGAATTCACCAGGTAATCCATCCAGTCCTGGAGGTCAGACTCGAATCTTCTTGTTTTTTGTGCTGTTGTGGTGCGACAGCTGCACACCCCATGACTGGATGGCCATTTTTGTTGTTGTGTCTGCGACCGATCTAGTTCTTCTTTTTGCAGACTTTAAACTTTAAACAAGGGCGATGAGCTTCTGCCTTGTAGTGTGCACTGGGGTTCAAATATACACTGTCATTATACACTTTCCAGTGGCTTTGTTGCTTAGCAACCATTTCTTACATTTCCTACATTAACTTTAAACTTTCCTTGGATGTTAAATGAAAGACTGCATCAGTTTAATTCAACTTCCTGTTTGTTTATTTTTGTTTAATAGAGGTTTAGCTCTATTTAGAGTTGCTGATTGTTTTTCTATGTTCTCATTGGTTGGGCTCTTGAACATATATAAATAATGTTTTTCCCGGATGTGCAAACTTCACAACTTTTGTACACATATGAAAAATAAACCCAAACTTGCTTATAATAATAGAACATGGCAACACTGTTTTTTTTTAGGCCATTTCAAACATCATATTGAGAAATTAATGAACATTTTCTTTGCATTTAATTTACACCAAAGGCTGTAAAACTGATTCAGATGTTGTGACATTAGTTTTTTTGTCCCTCTTTGCTTCAGTAGACTCTAATTGTTAACAACAGGTTTAATAAGAAAATAGTAAATCATCAAATAGGTGAAAATATGAAAATTTACAATAAAAAAAATGAAATGGCCCAGTTATTAAGATCTAGAGGAATCACACACATATATATATATATATATATATATATATATATATATATATATATATATAAATTATTATACTAAACAATACTGCTAAAAGAGGCTTTTACTGTAATATCAGAATTTATATTCAGTATAAATCTATAAGCAGAGGTGAGTTTGTCAAACAGACACATGCTGTATGTATACATTGATATTATCTATTTTTTTCCCCTCTATGAAATTGTCAAGTTTTCAACTGAGACTGCCCCCCCCCACACACACACACACTTGGGGTGCCTTTTCTGAGAAAAAAAACAAGAGATATGTTAATATACATATATAGAATGCTAGTGGAGGTCAGTGTGAAAGAGAAGCTGGAACTGTTTCGGATGCTGGTAGAACAGCGAACAACACCCACACTTTGGTTCCGGCTGTAGAGCCCTCAGTTTGGATGACGTCTCGGCGGCATACTCGCTCAGCAAAGCGACACCACTCTCCCGTTCTTGTTAGGGTTTCCAATCGATTCTCCCCACTCGGTGATGCACCCACTGATGTTGAAAGAGCCCTTGTTATTGGTGATTCTATAGTAAGGAACGTGGAAATAGAGACTCGAGTCACCATTGTTAAATGTATTTCGTGTGCTAGAGCATCTGAGATCTGATCACATTTACAAGTGCTGGCTAATGATAAACATAGATTTTCTAAAATTGTTATTCAGGTCAGCACGAACAATGTCCAGCTTCGTCAACCAGATATCACTAAAGATAATGTTAAAGAGGTGTATGAATTTTCAAAAACGATGTCAGATACTGTAATATGCTCTGGCCCCATCCCTGCTCATCGTGGTGACGAGGTTTATAGTAGATTAGTGTCACTGAATGGCTGGATGTCTGAGTGGTGTCTGAAGAATAAAATAGGATTTATAGACAATTGGAAAAGTTTTTGGGGTAGACCTGACCTGCTAAAGAGAGACTGACTGCATCCCTACAGGGAAGGTGCCGCTCTCCTCTCTAGCAATTTGGCTCATAGACTTAATAATGATAGAATTTAAAAAAGTAAGATAAACATCATATAAAAGGGCTACTAATCTTTAGATCTATTTCAACCAAAGCACTAATTGTTAATGAAATGATTACAGATCATAGATTGGATGCGCTCTGTTTAAACCGGATGAATATATTAGTTTAAATGAATCTACTCCCCCAGGTTATTGTTATAAACATGAGCCTCCTCTGAAGGGTCGAGGAGGAGGTGTTGCTACAATTGACAGTGAAGTTTTAGGTGTTACTCAGAGAATGGAAAATATGTTAAAGTCTTTTGAACAAATAATGCTTAATGTGACAGCATCTGATATAAATATATAATCTGTCGTATTTTGCCATATTCTGACTTCTAGTAGTTACTATAGATAGAGCTTTAATTGTTGGTGACTTCACATTCACATAGATAATGAAAATTACACATTGGGATTAGCATTTATCGATATTCTCAACTCTCTTGGAGTCAGACAAAATGTAACAGGACCAACTCATCACCATAATCATACGCTCATATGTTGATAATATAGAAATTCTGCAGCAGAGCGATGACATCTCTGATCATTACCTGGTCTCGTGTTTGCTGCGATCAGCTAATGTTACTCAAGCTACACCACGCTATCGTTCAGGTAGAACTATTCTTTCGACCACTAAAGATAGCTTCACTAATAATCTTCCAGAATTGTCTGACATACTCAGTAAGCCATAAAGTTTAGAAGAACTTGATGTAATAACAGAAAATATAAATACAGTCATCTCTAGCACTCTTGATAGTGTTGCCCCCATTTGATGAAAGAAAATTAAAGAAAAAATCCCTTGGTACAGTAATCACACGCATGCTACCAAGAGAGCAGCTCGGAAAATGGAGCGCAAGTGGAAGAATACAAAATTAGAAGTATTTTGTGGTGCATGGAAGGATAGTGTCTGTAGCTACAAACACGCACAAAAAAACATGGGCTATGTCCACATCCTCCAACTGGCATCGCCAGCAAGTAGGTGTCTTTAAGGCCAAGCCTATACAATCTGGAGGGAGTCCAAAAAAACCTGATGCAGAATCGTACATTTTATTAAAAAAATAATAATTATAGAGAGGACGTGACACGAGGAGGCTAGATAGCTGCTTAATCCTGAGCTCCGTGCCGCGTTGAGAGAATTATCCTATTAAACGAATATAAGATGGTCAGTTCTTTTAGAGATTTATATCCTGATTGAAGCCTAATGAGTAAAATGTCGAAACAGTTGAAAAACTTGAATGCTGGAGACATTTGAGATTACAGACTTCTGAACTGCCTCAGGATAGCAAGAGTTTCTCCCTGCAGGCGTGTCCAGAGAAAGAAGTGTCACAAAACATAGTGAATATTTACACGATGTTGAAGAAAATCTCAGATGATATGGGGGGCATTGAAGATATTCACCGAACTACAACTTCTGCTGATCACGCAGAAGTTGACATATCCGATGAGCGCGTGAACACAATGGCCAATCAGAGGTGTTTACGATTCCACTCAACAGCGCTCAAAGCGTCACATTTTTTAAATTTCAGAACCGACTTGGTACCGAAGTCGGTACTTTTGACAACACTAATTTATACAGTATTGGTTATGTCATCTATTGAGTAGGCTAAGGCATATTACCTATACGTATAGTATGCATACTGTCCGGGGATTTGTATTTTCCGGCAATAGTGAGTAAAAGTTGTTTGCAGCCTTTGACCTGCATGTGTAACAGGTTAAATAATGACAAATACTGTTTCAACTTTTCTTTCTCTGTTTTGTGGGTATGTGAGTTTATTTCACCAAAATATTGTATTGTTCAGTCATTTCATGGTAGTTTATAGGTATTGGGAGAGTTCATTGTTGTGTAAGTGCGCCCTCTATTGGAGAGAGGCTAGAGTTGTGGTCATATACTGATTTTTCGCGCTCTTTTCTCAGTCTGCGTCTAATTGACTGAGAGAGGTATGTGTGTACATCAGTTAAATGTAAACTTGAAATATACCTGTTGTAACTTTAGTTTTAGTGCACATGGTAATTTGTATGGGTATTTTACGATGAGTGCACATACATTTAGTCGAGATGTGTTGAGAACTTTGCTGTTTTGAGAGCTTAAGAAATTGCTAACATAGCTAACCTCGTGTTTGTTTTAATGTATGCTAGCGCTCGCATTTCTATCTTCTTGTGATGTAGCCCAGATGTTTCAGTTGTCCTTTTTTTTTTATGTTAGGCTGATTCTGATTGAAGATAAAATCCTGAACTTTTGCTCTCTTTGAAATTGTACAGGTATGTACTTCCAATACCAGGTTTAGAATTATAATTTGTTTGTTTAAAAGTTTTCTTGTATTGATTGATGTTCAATGGCACTGAACAGCCCAGATGTAAACATGTGCATTTTGCTTTGTGCATATAACTGTATGTATTAATTATTGAAAGGAAGATGGTTAATTTCATGTTGCATAATGTTAATGTAAAAGCTAAAAGCCCATTGTTAACAGAAATAACACGCAATATGACACATACACATGATATGCACGAGCCTAATGCAATATGTTTATTTTCCATAATAATTCTTATGTATTTTATTTTCTTATTTTTGAAAGTGACTAAATGGAGTCTGCATTCTACTTGATTGAGAGAGGCTGATTCTGATTGAAGATAAAATCCTGAACTTGTGCTCTCTTTGAAATTGTACAGGATAAAGTGCCTTAAGGAACGTCAGTGTCCTGTCATCAGTGCACCAGAACACAACGCAGTAGTCGGCGAAGTGCAGATGGCGGCGGCTACACATGCAAGTCATGGACGTCAAGTTTTTGTTTGAAAAGACATTTATTGATAATTATTAGACAACTATGCGCTCTGTTCTTGTTCAAGCGCAGTTTATTTCGTTCGGGTTGGGGTGTCAGTGGCAAAATGGTACATGCAGTTTTTGATTGCTATTTTTTTATATTACCTTTTTGAAAGTTGGTACTGCTTTTATCTAGAGTACTGTGGGGCGGCTGTGGCTCAGTTGGTAGAGCGGGTCGGCCACTAATCGCAGGGTTGGTGGTTCAAATCCCGGCCCACACGACTCCACATGCCGAAGTGTCCTTGGCAAAACCCCAAGTTGCTCCCAATGGCAGGCTAGCACCTTACATAGCAGCTCTGCCGCCATTGGTGTATGAATGTGTGTGTGAATGGGTGAATGAGTCAACAGTGTAAAGCACTTTGAATACCGAAAAGGTTAAAAAGGCGCTATATAAGTGCAGACCATTTACCATTTACTGCGTCTCACCACATGGAATGTCAAGGGGTTAGGTCATCCAATTAAAAGAAGAAAGGTTATGTCTAAACTTAGGGCTGAGAAAAGGGATGTTGTGTTTCTTCAAGAAATTCACTTGTCACAGAAGGTAGCAGAGAAGCTAACAGGGGACTGGGAAAGTATTCTATAATGTGGGTACAAGCAACAGTAGGGGTGTGATAATATTGGTAAATAAACAGTTACAATTTAAATGCATTAAACAAATTGTAGTGGAACGGCCGGTCGAGGATAGATAGGGCGGCAGCACCAGCCGTAGGGGGGAAGAATGCTGCTGATGCCGCCATGAAAAAAAACAATAAATGAGCAGACTACGCCACCCTGTATTTAACAGGGAAATAATAACCCAAATAGAAAAGGGCACACAGGTTCGTTGTTTCAAGACAAGAGGGCGAGAGACGTGAATACCAAGGTACAAAATATTTTATATATCTTAACAGATTAATCATAATGGGGACTACATGCTCATTTCATCCTTTAAAAGTGTATTAAAATTATGAGCACCGCAATCAGCTGTGTGGTTTGTAGTAGGCTTCACACACCCATAAAACATATACACGGACCACAAAGGGCTGAGGCTTACCAGGAGCAGGAAGGCTAGCCGGGGGCAGCAATTCCCCGATAAAGACGTGTCACCCACAAGTGTACACAAAAAAACAAAGACAAAGATCCCCCATTTAGCCATAACAGACTGTAGGGGCAAGTGCTGTTAGCAAGCACCTATGAAGGCCAGAGCGGTACACGGGGGGGGGGTGGCCAGCACCACGCCCGACCCCAGTGGCGATGTTTTACACACCACACCAGGTACTCATTTTAGGCTGAGTCGATCTAGGGGAGGCCCAGGACCAGTTCAGATAATCATCACTGGTGTTGGCCATGAGCAGGAATCAAACTCAGGTCGCCAGGTTCGTAGCGCAGCATGCTAACCGCTACACTACCACTCTCACACACACACACACACAAACACAGGTAAGTCAGTTGTAGAAACACAGCACTCCACAGGTGAAAGGGGCACTACCACCATTTAGCGGGGAACAGCCTTCAGCTCCTGAAAACACAGAAGGGGAAATTAACTAAATACTCATACAATTAAAAACACAAACACAAACCGATTTAACATACAACACATAATATGTTAGTGTGAAGGGCAGGGGAGAGCTAATGGCAAATCACCATACCAGGACCAGCTTCACAAACAATAACAAATTAAAATGGTTTCAATTAATACAAAATAACACCATTTCCAAACTCTAATGATGATCTCTGTGGCTCAGGATATACACATACAGAGGACGGATCCCACTTCTCTCTGTGAGAGAGGGAACAGCACGTCTGGAGCCAGAGACAGAGTTGATCATGTAAACAAACCAAAACAAAAATATATAACAAAACAGCAGCGTAGTTCAGCCCTGCAGCTTCCATCCAGACAGACACCTTCTGGTGAGCAGATTAGATCATCTATAAAAGAGCAAACAATTACAAAAAAACGGCCAATACCGAAAAAGGGGGAGGCCATTAGACCATGACGCACATCTAGGCGGCACATATCTGCCCTAATATACCCCACGAATGAGGCTATAAACAAAACCACCGAATACTGAGGGGCGGGATACAATAAAACAGACAGATGCACTGTTTTTATGCACACTGCATAATACAGTCGCATTAAAGTTAATATTATGCATAACAGGAAAAATCACGGTTATACATAAGTTACAACATTAGGGGGGGAACTACTACAAGACATTAGTCTGTCTC